>NC_134357.1:508231947-508456947 GCF_048569485.1 Anomaloglossus baeobatrachus | reverse complement strand
ATCTACAATATTGGATTGTAGTTGCTCTTTGAGGACCTCATTTTAGCAACTCCATTCTAGATGATTTACTAGTGAGCTGTCTAGATTGGGCCCGTGAGTCACTGGGGCCCGATGCCATCGCTGGCAATGACCCCCCTCCCACAGACCCACTGCCGAGGATCGCACTTTCATTTATATCGGCATCACCATCACAGATGCCAATACAATTGAAAGGAATAATGAGAGGAGGAGCAGAACACTCTATTTCTCATCATTCTACCGCTCTGTCTGTGAGACGCTGATGTGTCAGCACGGAGGAGTGTGGTGATGTCACTACTGCGCGCTGCTGTGCTAAAATGTCAGAGTGCCAAAACAGTGGACACACGCTGAGGAGACTGGGGCAGTGGCTGAATGAGAAGTGAGTATATTTGTGTATTTAATCAGGAATTCCAGAGGACTATGGGGAAGCATACTACTATATGGGGGTTACAAAATAGTATATGGGGCTGCATATAATTATATGTTGGCGCACAATATTATATTGGGGCACACAATATGGTGGTGCACTATATGGGGGCTGCATACTAGTATATGGCGGAATATAAGGGGTGGATACTATTATATGGAGGAATATAAGGGGTCTATTATACTATATGAAGGAATATAAGGGGTGCATAATACTATATATGGAGGACTATAAGGGGTGCATAATACTATATGAAGGATCCCTTTTACATGGAATATAGGGGTGCATTATACATGGAGGACTGTGGAGCTGCATAATCCAATATGAAGGACTATGGGGTGTATTATAATACATATAGGACTTAGGGGGTTGCATTATATGGAGGACTAATGGGGTTACCTTATACATGGACTATAGGGGTGCATTATATATGGAGGATTATAGGGCTGCATAATACAATATGAAGGACACCTTATACATGGAATGTGAGGGTGCATTATACATGGAGAACTATGGGTCTGTATAATACAATATGAAGGACTATGGGGATGCGTTATAATACATATAGGATTATGGGGGCTGCATTATATGAGGACTAATGGCGTTACCTTATACATGGACCATAGGGCTGCATTAGAATACATTTAAGGACTATGGGGTGAATAATACAATACACTGTGTGCAGAATTATTAGGTAAATGAGTATTTTGATCACATATTTTTTATACATGTTGTCCTACTCCAAGCTGTATAGGCTTGAGAGCCAACTACCAATTAAGTAAATCAGGTGATGTGCATCTCTGTAATGAGGAGGGGTGTGGTGTAATGTCATCAAGACCCCATATAAGGTATGCTGAATTATTAGGCAACTTCCTTTCCTTTGACAAAATGGGTCATAAGAGAGATTTGACGGGCTCTGAAAAGTCCAAAATTGTGAGATGTCTTACAGAAGGATGCAGCAGTCTTGAAATTGCCAAACGTTTGAAGCGTGATCACCGAACAATCAAGTGTTTCATGGCAAATAGCCAACAGGGTCGCAAGAAGCGTGTTGGGCAAAAATGGCGCAAAATAACTGGCCATGAATTGAGGAAAATCAAGCGTAAAGCTGCCAAGATGCCATTTGCCAACAGTTTGGCCATATTTCAGAGCTGCAACGTTACTGGAGTATCAAAAAGCACAAGGTGTGCCATACTCGGACATGGCCAAGGTAAGGAAGGCTGAAAAACGACCGCCTTTGTACAAGAAACATAAGATAAAACGTCAAGACTGGGCCAAGAAATATCTTAAGAATGATTTTTCAAAAGTTTTATGGACTGATGAAATGAGAGTGACTCTTGATGGGCCAGATGGATAGGCCAGAGGCTGGATCAGTAAAGAGCAGAGAGCTCCACTCCGACTCAGACGCCAGCAAGGTGGAGGTGGGGTACTGGTATGGGCTGGTATCATCATAGATGAACTTGTGGGACCTTTTTGGGTTGAGGATGGAGTGAAGCTCAACTCCCAGACCTACTGCCAGTTTCTGGAAGACAACTTCTTCAAGCAGTGGTACAGGAAGAAGTCGATATTGTTCAAGAAAAACATGATTTTCATGCAGGACAATGTTCCATCACATGCATCCAACTACTCCACAGCGTGGCTGGCCAGTAAAGGTCTAAAAGATGAAAAAATAATGACATGGCCCCCTTGCTCACCTGATCTGAACCCCATAGAGAACCTGTGGTCCCTCATAAAATGTACAGGGAGGGAAAACAGTACACCTCTCGGAACAGTGTCTGGGAGGCTGTGGTGGCTGCTGCATGCAATGTTGATCGTAAACAGATCAAGCAACTGACAATCTATGGATGGTAGACTGTTGAGTGTCATCATAAAGAAAGGGGGCTATATTGGTCACTAATCTTTTTGGGTTTTGTTTTTGCATGTCAAATGTTTATTTCTACATTTTGTGCAGTTATATTGATTTACCTGGTGAAAATAAACAAGTGAGATGAGAATATATTTGTTTTTTATTAAGTTGCCTAATAATTCTGCACAGTAATAATTACCTGCACAAACAGATATCCTCCTAAGATATCCAAATCTAAAAAACCCCACTGCAACTTCCAAAAATATTAAGCTTTGATATTTATGAGTATTTTGGGTTGATTGAGAACATAGTTGTTGATCAATAATAAAAAAAATCCTCTGAAATACAACTTGCCTAATAATTTTGCACACAGTGTATGAAGGACTATGGGGATTGCATTATAATATATGTAAAACTATGGGGTGCAGTATAATATATGGAGGACTGTGGGGTGCAGTATAATATATGTAGTACTATGGGGTGCAGTATAATACATGGAAAACTATGTGGTGCAGTATAATACAGTGCTGGCCAAAAGTATTGGCACTCATGCAATTCTGTCAGATAATACTCAGTTTCTTCTTGGAAATGATTGCAATCAAAAATTCTTTGGTATTATTATCTTCATTTATTTTGCTTGCAATGAAAAAACACAAAAGAGAATGAAACAAAAATCAAATCATTGATCATTTCACAAAAAACTCCAAAAATGGGCCAGACAAAAGTATTGGCACCCATAGCCTAATACTTGGTTGCACAACCTTTAGCCAAAATAACTGCGAACAACCGTTTCCGGTAACCATCAATGAGTTTCTTACAATGCTCTGCTGGAATTTTAGACCATTCCTCTTTGGCAAACTGCTCCAGGTCCCTGAGATTTGAAGGGTGCCTTCTCCAAACTGGCATTCTGAGATCTCTCCATAGGTGTTCTATGGGATTCAGGTCTGGACTCATTGCTGGCCACTTTAGTAGTCTCCAGTGCTTTCTCTCAAACCATTTTCTAGTGCTTTTTGAAGTATGTTTTGGGTCATTGTCCTGCTGGAAGACCCATGACCTCTGAGGGAGACCCAGCTTTCTCACACTGGGCCCTACATTATGCTGCAAAATTTGTTGGTAGTCTTCAGACTTCATAATGCCATGCACACGGTCAAGCAGTCCAGTGCCAGAGGCAGCAAAGCAACCCCAAAACATCAGGGAACCTCCGCCATGTTTGACTGTAGGGACGGTGTTCTTTTCTTTGAATGCCTCTTTTTTTCCTGTAAATTCTATGTTGATGGCTTTGCCCAAAAAGCTCTACTTTTGTCTCATCTGACCAGAGAACATTCTTCCAAAACATTTTAGGCTTTCTCAGGTAAGTTTTGGCAAACTCCAGCCTGGCTTTTTTATGTCTCTGGGTAAGAAGTGGGGTCTTCCTGGGTATCCTACCATACAGTCCCTTTTCATTCAGACGCCGACGGATAGTACGGGTTGACACTGTTATACCCTCGGACTGCAGGGCAGCTTGAACTTGATTGGATGTTAGTCGAGGTTCTTTATCCACCATCCGCACAATCTTGCGTTGAAATCTCTCGTCAATTTTTCTTTTCCTTCCACATCTAGGGAGGTTTAGCCACAGTGCCATGGGCTTTAAACTTCTTGATGACACTGCGCACCGTAGACACAGGAACTTTCAGGTCTTTGGAGATGGACTTGAAGCCTTGAGATTGCTCATGCTTCCTCACAATTTGGATTCTCAAGTCCTCAGACAGTTCTTTGGTCTTCTTTCTTTTCTCCATGCTCAATGTGGTACACACAAGGACACAGGACAGAGGTTGAGTCAACTTTAATCCATGTCAACTGGCTGCAAGTGTGATTTAGTTATTGCCAACACCTGTTAGGTGCCACAGGTAAGTTACAGGTGCTGTTAATTACACAAATTAGAGAAGCATCACATGATTTTTCAAACAGTGCCAATACTTTTGTCCACCCCCTTTTTTATGTTTGGTGTGGAATGATATCCAATTTTGCTTTTTGACATTTTTTTTTTCCATTGAAGACAAATTAAATGAAGATAATAATACCAAAGAATTTGTGATTGCAATCATTTTCAGGAAGAAACTGAGTATTCTCTGACAGAATTGCAGGGGTGCCAATACTTGTGGCCAGCACTCTATATGGAGTACTATGGGTGAATTTTACATAGATGACTATGGGGTGCAGTATATGCAGGACTATGGGGTTCAGTATAATATACAGAGGACTTTGAGGGCTGCATTATAATACATGAATGACTATGGGGAATGCATTATACAGTAATACTTGGAGTACTATGTGAGCTGTATTATAATATATGGAGGATTATGGGGGCTGCATTATTATACATGGAGGTCTATGGGGTCTGCATTATAATACATGGCGAACTGTGGGGTGGATTATAATACATGGAGTACTATAGGGAGTTCATTATACAGTAATACATAGAGTACTATGGGGGCTGCATTTTAATATATGGAGGATTATGGGGGCTGCATTATTATACATGGAGGCCTATGGGGTCTGCATTATAATATATGGTGAGCTGTGGGGTGCATTATAATACATGCAGGACTATGGGGGCTGCATGATAATATATGAAGGCATATGAGGGCTACCTTATACATGGACTATGGGGGTGCATTATAAAACATGGAAGACTATAGGGGTGCATTATAAAACATGGAGGACTTTGGGGCTGCATTATAAAACATGAAGGACTATGGGGGTTCAGTATAATATATGAAGGACTATGGGGTGCAGTATAATATATGAAGGACTATGGGGTGCAGTATAATATATGAAGGACTATGCGGTACAGTATAATATATAGAAGACTATGGGGTGAATTATAAATGGAGGACTATGGGAGTTGTATTATAATAATTGGAGGACTATGAGAGCTACCTTATACATGGAGGATTATTAAAAATGCATTTTAATACAAGGAGGACTATGGGGTGCATTCTAATAAAATGAAGGGTTACGTGAGACCCAATATACTATATGGAAGGCTATGTGGGGGCCATTATAGTATTTGGAGAACTCTATATATGAGGGGGGACAAAGCCACAAGCTTGGGATGGGAATGTTTTGTACTGATGGAAAGAGGCTTTCCCGCAGCACGCAGCTTTCCGATACTCTGATATGGGAAACCTGTCTGCTGAGGGAAAGATGTATATCAGAGCATGGGAAACCTGTGTGCTGAGGAAAAGATGTATAGCAGAGCATAGGGAAGCTGGGTGCTGAGGACAAGATGGATATCAGAACATAGGAAAGCTTGGTGATGATAGAAAGAGGGATTTCAGATCATGGGAAACCTGGGTGCTGAGGGAAAGAGCCAAGCGTTAACGTCATTATCCCGTAGCCCAAGTGTCAGCGTCATTATCCCATACCCCGAGTGTCTGTGTCATTATCCCGTACCCCGTGTGTCTGTATTGGGGGGGCAGGTCCTAATTTTGCACCGGGGCCCATCAAACTCTAGTTACACCACTGCTCAGTACAGAGATTAATAGATCGCTGTTGTTGCACTGAGGTTCATGATTTTTGGGCACTGTACTGTCTATAAGGACAGAGTCACACTGGCATATGACTCGAGAAAATCTTGCATTGCACTCGGCTTCATGTTAGACACTGATGCAGATCAGATCTACGATTTTTTCTTCAGTCCCAATCGGACTGAGGAAAAAATGGCAGCAATTGCAGGAAGTCTGGACTCACTTGCACTCATACAAGTCTATAGGTGCGTGTGAAACATCGCACTGCGCTCGGATGACATCTGTATATACGCAGACAAGTAATGGAGAAGATCGAGAGATTAATCCCTCCCTCTCTCCTGCACCTGTCATCCGATCACTGTATAATGACACTCGACTCATACTCGCAGCAGAACCTGATCCGAGTGTCATTAGCATATTGCATGTGATGCCTTATGCTAGTGTGGCACTGGCCTAAGGAATACCCTCTGTACAGCAACTCCATTCTAGTTTTCTCAGTACAGAGATGACTAGATCAGAGTTGCTGCACTGAGGTTCATGTCTGATCTCACAGCACTGTTTATAAGGGACGTCCTCGGTACAGTAACTCCATTCTATCTCACTACAGAGGGGACTAGACTGGAGTTGCTGCACTGAGGTTCATGTCGTCTGATCTTACAGCACTGCTTATAAGGGATGTCCTCTGTATAGTAACTCCATTCTATCTCACTACAGAGGTGACTAGACTGGAGTTGCTACACTGAGGCTCATGATTTCTGAGCTCACTGTACTGTCTATAAGGACGTCAGGTGTACATCAACTCCATTATAGATGTTTCAGTACAGAGACTACTAGATCGGAGTTGTTGCACCTAGGTCCATGATTTCTGGGTACTGTCTATAAGGGACGGCCTCTCTCCAGCAACTCCATGCTAGCTGTCTCAGTACAGAGGTGACTAGAGCGGAGTTGCTGCACTGAGGTTCATGACTTCTGATCTCACAGTACTCTCTATAAAGACAGCCTCAGCCAGTCCATGCATTGTGTTCAGAGATTGTACAGACGTGCATAGATGTTTGAATAAGCCCTTATACAGATTACATGAAAGCTCCCATACACATAATCCATCCCCAGAGGAGGCGACATCCGCTCTCAGATACAGAACACAAGAACATTTGGTCGAGCACTCCTGTATGTGATAGTCAAGAGATCTGTCGGCCAAATGATTGTAGGGATTGTTTATGGGCCTTAAAGGGTTTGTGTAGTGAAAACAAGTTATCACCTATCCATGGGCCAGGTGATAACCTACTGATCAGTGTCCAATCATTGGGACCCACACAGATTGGGAAAACAAGGAATTTTTATCCATATGTTTCAGGTATGTGTAACATCCATTTTTAACACTGATGCCACACATACTCATGTTATTCTATGGTGTTTCTCACACATGCGATTTCACATGGACCGTGTGGCCCTACATTTCCCTGCACGCAGACATGTCTGTTTTTTCTCCGGCAGCACAGGTGTCACACATTGATGTGATACGTGTGACACGTACCGGAGAAATAACGTGTCTCTGAAATAAAATTAATTTTTATACTCACTTTTCTCTAGCGCTGCTGTCACTTGCTTCAGATCCCCGCTCATTATACTCAATGAATATGAACTGCACGGAGGACCTGGAAGCACCAGAGACATCAGTGCCAGGGACAGCATCTCTGGGGACAGGCAAGTATCCAGCAATGTGTGTGCAGTGAGGTCAAGAGTATCCAAGGATCTCTGATGATATTCTGACGACACCCACGCTACCGCGGGTGTAGCGACAGTGACTTCACGAGTTCATCAAAGTTCATTGGGAACTCCGATGAACCCATGACGTTACTGCCGCGACACGCACAGTAGCGCGGACGTCACAGAGATGTCATCTGAGTTCATTGTGAACGCATACTGCTGAGGGCGTCCCTGTGGTGACCTGAGCTCATCTTATGAGATCCAGGTCACCCAACGGAAGCATACACAGTAGTGTGTGCATGCTCTCACAATCAATGAGGAACGTTCGGTTCTCCATTGAATGTGACAGCAGTATAGGATCGACGTGGCCGCCCCCAATTGGATTTCGGCAGACCAGGATTAGGGTTTTGATCGAGAAATAAATTGGAAAAGAGGCTGTCTCTTGTCTTTATTTATTGAATGATTTTCTCTTTTTATGTCTTTCCAGGTTTGCTTTTGGGGAACGTCATGGGACCTCACCATGGATTACGCCAGAACTTTAATTGGTGAAGGAGGGCTGAGTCGGAGTTTTTTTGTTAAAAGAAGAATAACAAACTTTATTTGAACTACTGGATTAATAGTACGGGTGTATGCTAGACGCCACCCATTACTAATATCAAGGCTTGATGCCAGCTGGAGCTGGCATCAACCCCACAAATATTACCCAGTTTGCCATTGCACCAGAGCAATGAGAAGAGCTGGGTCCAGCACAAGAATTGGCGCATCTAATGGATGTGCTACTTCTTGGGCTGATATTGTTAGGCTGGAAAGGGCCAAATAACCATGATCTTTTCCACCCTAATAATATCATCCCCCAGTTGTCTGCTGTACCATGGCTGGTGTTTAGTAAAATGGAAGGGACTCCACGTAATATTTTTAAATCTAAACATTTTTTAAAAAATAAGCGTGAGATCCCCTCTATTTTTCATAACCAGCCAAGGTACAGCAGAGAGCTGAGGGTTGCAGCGTGTAGCTGCTGCTGTTCCTGTGCTGGACATGAAAGTTGGGGATACCCCATGTCATTTATATTTTTTAATTAAAAAATAAAAATGGTGTAAAACAGCTGGCCAAGTTAACTATCTCTATAACACTATTCTAGCAGTTCTATTTATCTTTCTATATCTATAATTTTTCAGGCGTTACACATTAAAAACCCAAACCATTATTCTCAGTATCTTACTTTTTTTACCGATACCACACGGACGACCATACCGGCATGTGTGGCTTGCACCTGTTTAAACACAGACATCTGAAAGGGGCCTTATGGATACCCATCTACTGTATGTACTATCGTTTTGAGTTGTTGCAAATTATGATGTTCTCCTTAGCGGCTAAAAATACTTCTCAATTTTAAAGGAGTATTGTTACTCCTCTGTAAAATATGTAGTGTGACCTCTGCCAGAGCCTGTCCTATGGAACAGTGGTGGTGGCAACAGCTTCAGACGCTCAGCGAAAAGCAACTTACGTCCCTTTAAATTAAGGGAAAAAAAAAGTTTTGCCCCATATGACCTGAATCAGGCGGTATGAGCCTCATGGAGTTATGTTGCAACAAAAGAAGGGAAACCCCAAGAAACACGACTGTGGCCTAATCCAGTCATATGAAAAAGTTTGGGCACCCCAATTAATGTTAACCTTTTTTCTTTATAACAATTTGGGTTTTTGCAACAGCTATTTCAGTTTCATATATCTAATAACTGATGGACTGAGTAATATTTCTGGATTGAAATGAGGTTTATTGTACTAACAGAAAATGTGCAATCCGCATTTAAACAAAATTTGACCGGTGCAAAAGTATGGGCACCCTTATCAATTTCTTGATTTGAACACTCCTAACTACTTTTTACTGACTTACTAAAGCACTAAATTGGTTTTGTAACCTCATTGAGCTTTGAACTTCATAGGCAGGCGTATACAATCATGAGAAAAGGTATTTAAGGTGGCCACTTGCAAGTTGTTCTCCTATTTGAATCTCCTATGAAGAGTGGCATCATGGGCTCCTCAAAACAACTCTCAAATGATCTGAAAACAAAGATTATTCAACATAGTTGTTCAGGGGAAGGATACAAAAAATTGTCTCAGAGATTTAAACTGTCAGTTTCCACTGTGAGGAACATAGTAAGGAAATAGAAGAACACAGGTACAGTTCTTGTTAAGCCCAGAAGTGGAAGGCCAAGAAAAATATCAGAAAGGCAGAGAAGAAGAATGGTGAGAACAGTCAAGGACAGTCCACAGACCACCTCCAAAGACCTGCAGCTTCATCTTGCTGCAGATGGTGTCACTGTGCATCGGTCAACAATACAGCGCACGTTGCACAAGGAGAAGCTATATGGGAGAGTGATGCGAAAGAAGCCGTTTCTGCAAGCACGCCACAAACAGAGTCGCCTGAGGTATGCAAAAGCACATTTGGACAAGCCAGTTATATTTTGGAAGAAGGTCCTGTGGACTGATGAAACAAAGATTGAGTTGTTTGGTCATACAAAAAGGCGTTATGCATGAAAGCAAAAAAACCACGGCATTCCAAGAAAAGCACTTGCTACCCACAGTAAAATTTGGTGGAGGTTCCATTATGCTTTGGGGCTGTGTGGCTAATGCCGGCACCGGGAATCTTGTTAAAGTTGAGGGTCGCATGGATTCAACTCAGTATCAGCAGATTCTTGACAAAAATGTGCAAGAATCAGTGACGGCGTTTAAGTTACGCAGGGGATGGATATTTCAGCAAGACAATGATCCAAAACACTGCTCCAAATCTACTCAGGCATTCATGCAGAGGAACAATTACAATGATCTGGAATGACCATCCCAGTCCCCAGACCTGAATATCATTGAACATCTGTGGGATGATTTGAAGCGTGCTGTCCATGCTCAGCGACCTTCAAACTTAACTGAACTAGAATTGTTTTGTGAACAGGAATGGTCAAATATACCTTCATCCAGGATCCAGGAACTCATTAAAAGCTACAGGAAGCGACTAGAGGCTGTTATTTTTGC
Organism: Anomaloglossus baeobatrachus; assembly: GCF_048569485.1. Taxonomy (NCBI): domain Eukaryota; kingdom Metazoa; phylum Chordata; class Amphibia; order Anura; family Aromobatidae; genus Anomaloglossus; species Anomaloglossus baeobatrachus. The sequence goes on along the minus strand of NC_134357.1, from coordinate 508,446,416 downwards.
AAAAGGAGGATCTACAAAATATTAATTTCACTTTTATGTTGAGGTGCCCATACTTTTGCACCGGTCAAATTTTGTTTAAATGCGGATTGCACATTTTCTGTTAGTACAATAAACCTCATTTCAATCCAGAAATATTACTCAGTCCATCATTTATTAGATATATGAAACTGAAATAGCTGTTGCAAAAACCCAAATTGTTATAAAGAAAAAAGGTTAACATTAATAGGGGTGCCCAAACTCTTTCATATGACTGTAAATGTGGGGCATGAAAGAGGATCAGGGGCTGCTAAAGACAGAAAATAAATGGTCAGCGAGATCTGAACAGTTTACTGTGGATCTACATGTGAGGACTGTGAGATGTTGTGGAAACTACCTGCAGCAATGTGTGAACACAGCCCGATACAGATCCAACCGGAAGTGACTGTTCACTAATGTCACACCGAGCTTTATCATTATAGAAATGAACATTCATCCCATACTTCTAGAACAGTTTTATTAAAAAAGTATATCAATTCTAAAAAATAAAGGAGAAATATATTTAGTTTTATTTTTATAGACAACCATTGATTCCATGCTAAACATGGGAACATGTAACACAAAATACAGATATAAATTACAATGAATAAACCAATCCTCACAGACTGGTACAGAGGGGAGAGGACCCTGCCCTCGGGGGCTTACAGTCTACAGGGTAATGGGGAGGAGACAGTAAGTCGGGGATACAAGTATATAACAATCAACTTTACAAAATCAATACGTAGAATTAAGCCATGTTGGACATTGGTGACAATGAAACAAAAGATTTTTTTTTTCTATCGGAGTCACGTGCGATTTAGGTGTAAAAATTGTATTTCTGCATTTACCATAAAAATCCTCTCTCGTTGAATACATTGGAGGACACAGGAGGTGTGATGTGGATTAGACCACACTGTTTTCTCGGTGTAAGGTGGGTCGACAGGGGGCAATTACACACAGGTGCCAGTAGTCACAAGCTGTATATGAAGAACAAAGGGAGAAGATTAAAAACATACAGAGTTCCCTGTGCGAGCCCCCCCAATGTGCAACTTGGCCCCCTGCCCAGCACAAGCCCACCAACCAACGTGCAACACGGCCCCCCGCCCAGCAAGCCCCCCCAAAGTGAAGCGTCACCCTCTGCCTAGTGCGATCTCCCCCCCCCCCCCAATGTGCAGCTTCTTACCCTGCGGGCCCTCCCAACGTGCAACATGGCCCCCTGCCCAGCACCAGTCCCCCCAACGTGCAACATGGCCCTCTGCCCAGAAAGCCCCCCCCCCAAAAGTGAAGCGACGCCCTCTACCTAGTGCGAGCCCCCCTCAACGTGCAGCCTCTTACCCTGCGGGCCCCCTCAAAATGCAACACGGCCCCCTGCCCAGTGCAAGCCCGCCCAACGTGCAACACGGCCCCCTCCTCAGCGCACCCTACAAGCCCCCCAAAGTGCAGCGTCAACCCGTGCCCAGTGCGAGCCCCCCCAAACGAGCGTCGCACCCTGCTCAGTGCAAGCCCCCCCAAACAAGCAGCGTCGCCCCCTGCGAGCACCCTCAAATATGCAGTATAGCCCCCTGGCCAGAGCAAGTCCCCTCAGCGTTCAGCGTCGCCCCCTGCGATCACCCCAAAGCTGCAGCGTCATCACCTGCGATACCAACCCCAAACGAGCAGCATCGCCCCATGCCAAGTGCGAGCTCCCCCAAACCTGCAGCATCGTCACCTGCGATCCCCTCCAAACGAACAGCGTCGCCCCATGCCAAGTGCGAGCTCCCCCAAACATGCAGGGTCAACCCCTGCCCAGTGCGAGCCCCCCAAATGTGCAGCGTCACCCCCTGCCCAGTGTGATCCTCCCAAACATGCAGCGCCGCCCCCTGCGAGCCCCCCCAACGTGCAGTAAGGCACCCTGCCCAGTGCAAGCCCCCCCAAATGTGCAGCGTCGCCCCCTGCGATCCCCCCCCAAACCTGCAGTGTCGCCCCCTGCGAGCCCCCCCAAACGTGCAGCATCGCCCCATCCAGTGCGAGCCACCCCTAAACGTGGAGCGTCGCTCTGTGCCCAGTGCGAGCCCACCAAACGTGCAGTGTCACCCAGTGCGAGCCCCCCCAAACGTGCATCGTCTGCACCAATACAAGTATGCACCATATAAGTATGATGCATTGAATTAGGCCAGAGATATTATTATGATGCACTTGGTAATCTATCATCTACCATCACTTCTCTGCCATAATCTAATCACCATGTCTATCTTCCCACAGGTATGTTAATTCATCCACCCTACTTTCCCATGAACTGATCTCCTCCTTACTCTGCTGTGTGTGCTAATACCTGGTATGTTAATTCATCCACCCTACTTTCCCAATATATCTGACCTGTTCTCTCTTCGCTTCAATATCTCCATGGCATGCCCCAGCATCTCACTTTGACCTCCCCCCCTGTTCTCCACCTTACTTTTATGCCCTTGGTTTACTCTGCCTATGTGATGCTGCATCTGGCTTCTTTGATTGAGTGATCAAGAGATTCTTGTTGCACCCCACCCCTTCAAAGCTGATTGCACTTGTATATGTATATATTGGGGCACCTAAAAGTCTGCATAGAGACTTTTCATCTGCACCATATAAGTATGATGCATTGAATTAGGCCAGAAGTGACCGGAAGGTAACTGGATACATAGCCTCTGTAAACAATGTTTGTGTATCTCTTCACTTTCTACCCTATACTACTTCACTTTCTACTTTCCCCTCTGATCCCTAAACCCAGTAAAGAACTTTAGAACTTTTCATCTCTCCCTCCATGCTTTCCAACCATCTCACCTTCCCCTCAGATATTTTCCTCCACATTTCACCCAGTGTCTCCAGACACACACGACCATCTCATGGCCTCTCCTGCTCCCACCTACTAACACTCTCACTGCTTCTCCTCACTGCTGGAGATATCTCTCCTAATCCTGGACCTCCTCACCACATCCCTATTGTCACTTCAAACCCTCATCCACAACCTATCACACATTTCCGCAACCTCTCTAACCTCATACCCAGCCCCCGCTCCCCCAGTCCCACTAACAGGAGCTCTATGGAACGCTCGCTCTGTCTGCAACAAACTATCCTACATTCCTGATCTTTTCATCACTAATAAACTTTCCTTCCTCGCCATCACAGAAGCCTGGCTCACCCCCTCTGACACAGCCTCTCCTGCTGCACTTTCTTATGGCAGTCTCCAACTCTCTCACACCCCCCGCCCCAGTAACAAGCATGGTGGAGGAGTTGGTTTGCTCCTGTCCGACCAATGCTCCCTTACACCAATTCCACTACCACCCTCTGTTACACTCATCTTTTGAGGTGCACTCTGTTCGCATCTACTCCCCCTCCAACCTTCAACTGGCTGTCATTTACCGCCCTCCAGGGCCAGCCACTGCCTTTTTTGACCATTTCACCACCTGGCTACTACAGTTCCTTTCTACCGACATCCCCACCATCATCATGGGTGATTTCAACATCCCCATTGACACTTCCCACTCATCTGTCTCCAAACTTCTAACACTCACTTCCTCCTTCGGTCTCACCCAATGGTCTTCTGCAGCTACTCACAAAGATGGTCACACGTTGGACCTCATCTTCACTCGCCTCTATTCCCTATCTAACCTCTCAAACGCACCTCTCCCCCTGTCTGACCACAACCTACTCTCATTCTCTTCCCTCTCTTCTCCAAGTACGCAACCCCCCCTCTGCAAACTTTCACACCCTCGCAAAAATATCAAACACCTTGATTTGCACGCACTTTCTCAGTCCCTTCTCCCTCTCACAGACATTGCTTTTTTACATGATGCGGATGCTGCTGCAACTTTTTACAACACTACAATCTCTGCAGCTCTCGAATCAGCTGCCCCCATCACACACACCAAAACCTGCACAATCAACAGGCAACCCTGGCACACGAGTCAGACTAAAGAACTGAGACGGGCTTCCAGAATTGCTGAGCGCAGATGGAAGAAGTCTCATTCCACTGAGCACTTCATTGCATATAAAGAGTCCCTCACCACCTTCAAGTCCACACTCACTGCTGCAAAAAAACCTACTTCTCATCCCTTATAAACTCTCTCTCTCTCTCTCACACAACCTTAAACAGCTATTCAACACTTTCAATTCTCTCCTCCGTCCTCCAGCACCACCTCCCTCTTCTCTAATCTCAGCTGAAGACTTTGCCTCTTTCTTCAAGCATAAAATAGACAACATCAGAGCAAGCTTTGTCCCACAATCACCACGGCCCCTCATCATAGCTACTCAGCCCTCTTCCTCCAAATCCAGCTTCTCCACCATGACAGAAAACAATCTTTCCACTCTACTCTCAAGATCACATCTAACCACCTGTGCACTTGACCCGCTCCCATCGCACCTCATCCCCCAACATCACCGCAGTCCTCATCTCAGCCCTAACCCATCTCTTCAACCTATCACTAACAAGTGTATTCACCTCATGCTTTAAACATGCCTCCATTACACCCATCCTCAAAAAGCCCTCCCTTGACCCATCCTCTGTGTCAAACTATTGCCCCATATCCCTTCTCCCCTATGCCACAAAACTACTGGAACAGCATGTCCATCTTGAACTCATACCTCTCCTCCCTCTTTGACAGGCTACAATCTGGCTTCCAACCACATGACTCTACTGAAAGTGCCCTAACCAAAGTCACCAATGATCTACTAACCGCCAAAACCAAGCGACACTATTCTATCCTCCTCCTGGACCTGTCCTCTGCCTTCGACACAGTAGACCATTCACTCCTACTACAGATTCTCTCACCTCTGGGCATCACAGACTTGGCCCTATCTTGGATATCCTCATACCTAAGCGACCGAACTTTCAGCGTCTCCCATTCTCACACCACTTCCTCATCTCGCCCCCTATCTGTCGGTGTCCCCCAAGGCTCAGTTCTTGGACCCCTGCTGTTCTCCATCTACACCTTCGGCCTGGGACAGCTCATAGAGTCCCACGGCTTTCAGTATATAGTCCTTTACATGTATGTTCTATATGTTTATATAATTTTGATGAGTCCAGGGAGCATGCGCTATCCTAGCAGTGACGTGGCTCCGATAATATGGTGCCTATTGTGAGGTCTGGATGTCCCTGAATACGTCACTGGGCTTGCACTGCCTGGATTGGTCTGTAAACAATTAGGGAGCCTGAACGATGAGCTCGGGGCAACCCTGTGACATCACCAATGCCTGCACAAACATACAGTAATTGGATTGGCTTTTGAAAGTCATGTGACATACCTGCAATAATCCTGGGTGTTGGATCTCCATGACAACGATGCCTCTGAAGAATGGTGCTGCGTTCTACATACATATGCATGCACGAACATTCAGCAATCGAATTGGCTCCTGAAAGTCATGTGGTATACCTGCAATGATTTCTGGGTGTTGAATCTCTATGACAACGATGCCTCTGAGGAATGGCGGCGCGTTTTGTATACACGTGCTGCATTCTTATGCCATCTGTCTACTCTGTAAGTGTATTTGGTGTATATTATGTATGTAATATCTGATAATGCCTGATGATTCTGGATCGCTATGTATTGTTGTTGTTTATTTGTGGGATTGGCAATTATGCAGATGAGGATGTGGGATCGTTTTTACCTGGTTCACATGTAATTGACACCTGTATAAATAATGGACAGCTGATGCTTTATGCTATGCTTGACAAAGACAGTCTATGTCGAAACGTTGCACTGGTTTTTGCACTCTGATGGAATAAAAAGAAGGAAGATTTTTCACTCAAGTGGACGCTGTCATTCTTGTTTTCTGCTTGGCCTTATCTTGGATCGCCTCATACCTAACCGACCGAACTTTCAGCGTCTCCCATTCTCACACCACTTCCTCATCTCGTTCCTTATCTGTCGGTGTCCCCCAAGGCTCAGTTCTTGGACCCCTGCTGTTCTCCATCTACACCTTCGGCCTGGGACAGCTCATAGAGTCCCACGGCTTCCAGTATCATCTCTATGCCGATGACACACAGATCTACCTCTCTGGACCTGACATTACCCCTCTACTAACCAAAATTCCACAATGTCTGTCTGCTATTTCATCCTTCTTCTCTGCGCGATTCCTAAAGCTTAACATGGCCAAAACAGAGTTCATTGTCTTTCCTCCTCCTCACTAATCTCCTCCAACAAGTCTTTCCATCAAAGTTGATGGTTGCTCACTCTCCCCAGTCTCACAAGCTCGTTGCCTTGGAGTAACCCTCGACTCTACTCTATCCTTAAAGCCACACATCCAAGCCCTCTTCACCTCATGCAGACTACAACTCAAAAATATCTCCCGGATCCGTGCTTTCCTTAACCAAGAATCAGCAAAAACATTAGTGCATGCCCTAATCATCTCCCGCCTCGACTACTGCAACCTCCTGCTCCCTGGCCTCCCTTCCAACACTCTTGCACCCCTCCAATCTATCCTAAACTCTTCGGCCCGCTTAATCCACCTCTCCCCTCGCTATTCCCCAGCCTCGCCACTCTGCCAATCCCTTCACTGGCTTCCCATCGCCCAACGACTCCAGTTCAAAACATTAACCATGACATACAACGCCATCCACAACCTGTCTCCTCCTTACATCTGTGACCTAGTCTCCCGGTACTTACCTGCACGCAGCCACAGATCCTCACAAGATCTCCTTCTCTGCTCCTCTCTTATCTCCTCTAATATACACCTGGTTATATGCCATATGCATTCATTTTCCTATTATCTACATATATTTCATGATCATTCCACACCTATAATGCTCATATATAATGTTCATTCCATGTCTAACTTGCCAAAGAAACCTTTTATACATCTACATAATATACACCTAATAAGTTATTATCTTCATTCTTTTTATTTATTCCTTTTCATCATTCTTTTTAGTATGTCCCGTCAGAAATTTACAGCAGGATTTAACTTGTTAACAGTCACGGACAGATCTCTGATCCACGTTCAACTGTTAGGGTATGTGCGCACGTTGCTTTTTACCTGCTTTTTTGCTGCTTTTTCTTCTGCGCTGTTTAATGCCAAAATGGATGTGTTCTTCTATTCAAGCAAAGTCTATGGGAATTTGGGTTTCTTGTTCACACTATGTTGTTCAAAATGCTGCCTTTTTGTGGCAGAACTTTGGTCAAAAACTCAGCTTTGCAGTGCAAAACCCAAATGGCAAAAACAATTGACATGTTGCTTCTTTGAAAAGCTGAGTTTTTGACCAAAGTTCTGCCTCAAAAAGGCAGCATTTTGAACAACATAGTGTGAACAAGAAACCCAAATTCCCATAGACTTTGCTTGAATAGAAGAACACATCCATTTTGGCATTAAACAGCGCAGAAGAAAAAGCAGCAAAAAAGCAGGTAAAAAGCAGGTAAAAAGCAACGTGCGCACATACCCTTAGGCTATGTCCGCACGTTGCTTTTTACCTGCTTTTTTGCTGCTTTTTCAACTGCAGCGTTTAATGCCAAATTGGTTGTGTTCTGCTTTTCAAGCAAAGTCTATGGGAATTTGGGTTTCTCGTCCGCACTATGCAGTTCAAACTGCAGCCTTTTTCTGGCAGAAATTTGGGCAAAAACTCTGCTTTGCAGTGCAAAACCCAAATGGCAAAAACAACTGACATGTCAATTGTTTTTGCCATTTGGGTTTTGCACTGCAAAGCTGAGTTTTTGACCAAAGTTCTGCAACAAAAAGGCTGCAGTTTGAACTGCAGAGTGCGGACGAGAAACCCAAATTCCCATAGACTTTGCTTGAAAAGCAGAACACATCCATTTTGGCATTAAACGCTGCAGTTGAAAAAGCAGCAAAAAAGCAGGTAAAAAGCAACGTGCGGACATAGCCTTAGAAGCACATCATGGCTGATCAGATCAGGTGTCAGGTGCAGGGAGAGATGCGGGCTCAGTATGTGAGCTGGCATCAATGGCAAGAACATGACGCATGACGGATATAGCACCTCATGGGTCATTAAGGGGTTAAAGACTTCGGTAGCTGAATGTGAAAGGGGCAAATACACGTCATACAAACCACACGGCTCTGCTCCGTACACCTCGTACACACACGGCTCTGCTCCGTACACCTCGTACACACACGGCTCTGCTCCGTACACCTCATACACACACGGCTCTGCTCCGTACACCTCGTACACACACGGCTCCGCTCCATCCACCCTGTTTATCCCTCCTGACTACACACATAAACTTCACCTCATTCAGCACAGCAGAGTCCTGCACACACTGAGGAGCTGATCATGTGACCCCCTGACTCCTCCCCTCCATGTGACATCATCACAGGTTCTGTAAGCACAGAGCAGCCATATGTAACCTTGAAGGAGCCAATACATTCTAGGCTGAACCATATATCCAGTGTGCGGCTCTGCAGGAGGAGGTATGTGGAGATCCCCCCATTACTGGGCGCAGGGGGCTTTAACCCCTTCAGTGCTGAGCCCATGATAAATCTGTGTGTGACTATAGTTGGATTGTGTGTTATACCGGGGGCAGGACGGGGCCAGAACTGGATGTAGTGATCATGTGAAGCCGGTAACAGCTCCGGAGATTTCTTACATGGGATCTTTCTGATGTTAGGCTATGTGCACATGTTGCGTATTTGCATGCAGTTACGCTGCGATCTGCACCGCAGCGTAACTGCATGCGTCCTGCGTCCCCAGCATAATCTGTGAAGATTATGCAGGAGACGTGCGCACGTGGCGTATTAGAGCGCAGCGCTTTGGCTGCTGCCCTAAGCGCGCATTCTAAGAAGTGACATGTCACTTCTTTCCTGCGCTCTGCCTGCAGTCCCCGCTCTGTCTATGGGAGGGGCTGCACTCAGAGCGCATGGAATCGGCTTTTTTTTTTTTTCATTACGGACTCTTTCTGCAGCGATTTGAAGCGGACTTGTGCTGTTCAAATCGCTGCAGAAATTTCTGCAGGAACCGTACACAACGTGCGCACATAGCCTTACATCGTCATCTTCTCCCCATTCAGGTCCCTACAATATCGGATCCTCTCAGATCTTCTGTATAAGAGAATATTCCTGATTGACCCGTCAAGGATGGATAGGGACAGGGACAAGATGGCAGAGAGGATTTTACACCTCACCCTAGAGATCCTCTTCCGGCTTACTGGAGAGGTGAGAGATTCTGATGACGTCACATTACATCATTCTTATCTATGGGAATAACAGATGGACAGAACTGGAGAGGTGAGGACTCTGGAAATGTCTGTAGTGAGATATAATATTGTGTCTCTCCATAACCAGGATTACACAGTAGTGAAGAAGACCTCTAGTGAACGCTGTCAGGACCCTGTGTCTGAGGGATGGGGAAGACCCCTGAGCCCAATCACAGGGCCTCCACCTCTCCCCCTGATACATGAGGACATCAATGACCAGAAGATCCTAGAACTCACCTACAAGATGATTGAGCTGCTGACTGGAGAGGTGACACTGCTGGGAATGCTGGGACATTATACAGTAACGCTATGAAGGGATCGGGGGATGACGGTATCATTGTATGTGTCAGGTTCCTATAAGATGTCAGGATGTCACCGTCTATTTCTCCATGGAGGAGTGGGAGTATTTAGAAGGACACAAAGATCTGTACAAGGACGTCATGATGGAGGTTCCCCAGCCCCTCACATCACCAGGTAATAGACAGGACTAAATACACACGGCCTATAATTATCTGTATGTAAAGAATTAATTCAGTCCCTGTATGTGTTTCCTCCAGTTCTATCCAGTGAGAGGACAACACCAGAGAGATGTCCCCATCCTCTTCTTCCACAGGACTGTAAACAAGAAAATCCCGATGTTCCTCAGGATGATCAGGTAGATGGAGAGAAGGTGTCATGAAATCTCCCTATGATGTGTAGACGGCTGTGAAGGTCTTGTGTTCAGTCTTGTTTTATACACCAGTATTATACACTGAATGGCTAATTTATTAGAGACACTAATCCTTTCCTGATATAAAGTTTCTGAAATTTTTACCAGTGACTCTGGAGGATAGAAGAAAATCCAGTGATCAGTTTTGTGTGGATCACTTGCATTGTGAATCAATGTAGAAATGGGAACAAAGTGATCGACTTTGAACATTTAGTACATACAATGGTGTTGAGATTATGCTGGGAATATTGTGATAAAGGAAAAACCTTCAGTGAAAGCAAATCCTGTGAATATCAGCAACTCATGAGAGAAAGGAGTGAGAAGGAGTTAATGAAGAATCGTCCTGAAGAACAGTCGGTGCTCAGTCTTGAACTGCAGCTGAATATAATGCTGATGATACAGCTAAAGTGTCTGAACGGAACACCTCTTCAGCTCAGGAGCTTACCTAGGGCTTGCGGGAAATCAATGTCATCCCTTTATGGCAGAAATTCAGTTATGACAGAACAATGCTCGAAGTTATAATGGTCGGATCGTCATTGATTGCTTCCAGAATTACCTCCATCTTATTTGTTTAATTTGTAAAAAGCTGTCCTGTCCTCAAGGGCCAATATTACTGAAGAACAATCAACACAGACTGGAACTGATGACATAGAATTGCTGTAGTTCTGAAGAGCGAAGGTGAATGTACCCGATACTAGATGGTGTCTGTAATAATGTGGCCATTCAGTGTATGGTTTATACTTGGTGGAGATGACAGGATAAAGCTGATCATAGACATTAGATGTTGTCTGGATCTTCTCACAATTTTCTGGTTATGGAGACTGCTGGTTACAATTAGGAGGGGACAGGTTGGATTATACAGGAGACCTGCAGCTCTGTGATATCTACTGCTGTCAGTTTTGATTGTCATGGTCATTTATGATTTTTTTTTTTCTGTGCTCCTCAATTATTTCACACGACTTCTCCATCTGTCTGTGAATTTTACAATATTTGTTTCAGGGTGAAGATCTGATCCATATTAATACTACAGAGACATATGTGAGGGGTGATGAGCGGAGTAAAGAGGAGATTCCTACAGATAACCGCACAGGTGAGTAGTGACCACTAAATGCAGAGAAGTCACAGATTTTACTCCATCACTAGTTGTAGATTTATGGGCCTAGTTCATTGAGACTGGTGTTGGGCATGTCAGTCTTAATATATGAGGTTTAAATGAATCTGGGCCATTGTGTTGTATTTTGTAGGGTATGTTCCTCAGAATGTTGATGTGTGGTTGAAATAGCAAAAAAAACAAAACATTGACGCGTAGATGGTAACATATCAAATTGACAAATAATGTTGGATTCTTCCACACCAAATAAAATCCAGTGCTTCATAGGAGACCATCAACTTCCCTATACACTGTAATGTGATATCATTGTATTTCAGTATACAGAACTATTGATCATGTAACCACAGGTTCAATTCCTTAACCCCTTCTTGTCATTGGACGTATTGGTATGTTCTTTTGTGTACAAAAATCCCACGCTTGGAAGTACCGGTATGTCCAGGTGATTCTGCGTACGCCCACACAATCACATCTGGAGCTCAACTGACAGTTGAGATCCTGCTGAAACAGCCAGGGCCTCTGCTGAACAAAGCCAGACAGAGTCCAAAATAACTCTGCCTGCCCCATCATAGTGAATGGATCTCATATTAAAGATATTTAGGTGAAAACCTTAATTTAAGAGCTCAGCATAAAGCACAGGATAAATGTGAATCCAGCCTTAAAAGTGATCCAAAATGTTACACACTCCAATATGCAAGTACTGTGTGCAGCCACATAAGAAATTATGGGTTCATTTATACTTAGTTCCCCTTGTGAAAATGTAAAATCTGGGGCTTAAACAAGATCTTAGTAAATTATCTCTTTTTCCTCTTCTCATCTTGCAAAATTCTGTGAACATGTGTTTTGCCAATGTGCTCACGGCGCCCCCTAGATGAATTCACTGAGGGGTGTAGTTTATAAAATGGGGTAATTTATGGGGGAGTCTTTTGTTTTGGCTCCTCAGGGGCTATGCCCATCGTGACATGGCGCTCACTAATCAATCCAGCAAAATCTGAACTCCAATATGGCGCTCTTTCCCTTCTGAGCTTTGCAATAAGCCTGAAAAGTAGTTTCTGATCACATATGGGTTATCAGCGTTCTCAGGAGACTATTGATCCTGCTTTCTATTGTGCAGTTTCTCATGTTACCAGTGTAAAAATGAGAAACTTCGGGCTAAAGCAACATTTTAATGGAATAAAAAGTAATATTTAATTGTCAGAGCCCCAATTTATAAAAATCTATGATGCACCCATAGAATCCAGATGGTGATCACATCCATACATAAATTCATTGAGAGGCGTAGTTTCAAAAGTAGGGTCACTTGTGGAGTTTTCTGCTGTTTTAGCACCTTAGGGGCTCTGCAAATGCAGCATAGTGTCCACCATTTATTCCAGCAAAAATTGGGCTCCAAATCTCACACAGTGTAAAATTTTAAGAAATTTTTGAAATGAACAAAGAATTTTTTTAATCCATGTGGACGTGCTGCTGGAATTCCATGTTAAGTGGACTACATGCTGACCAGACATTTCATCCGGGCACGGTCACGGATTTCTACCTCCTAAGTACAAGTCACTATGAGCTCAGTATTGAGACCACCATCGATCCTGGTTAAGTATCCAATTTCTTCTTCTGTGAAACAACCCCACATCACCAGGCTTCCTCCACCGAACTTGACAGTTCCTTCAATTTCTCAATCCGTACGGCCCTTTTTCTCTTCATTCCTCCAGACACATTTGCACCCCTTAGAGCATAGCCTATTGACTTTCGTCTCATTCCTCCAAATCACCTGTGTCCAATCATCTACTGTCCAGTTTTTGTTCATTTTGCAAACTAGAGCCGACTCTTCTTATGATGATATTGAAGTTGAGTCTTCTTCACCTGTTTTTGGCTACCGCTCTAGACTTGTGTGTCGTGTGTAGCATGGTACTAGCATGGACATCTGTGATCTCACTATTATGATGCATACGAGCCACCTCCACGGCCATGTTTGTGTCGTCACAGTAATAGACTGTAGCGGAAAGTGTCCCAAAATATCATTGTTTATATCTATATATGTATTGTGTGATAGTATTCAACGGAGATGATAATAGTGACAGAGTACAATTCTCAGACACAGATTTTGTGGAAAACTCACTGAGCCTATAAAGACATTCAGATTCGATCTATGTTTGTGTGTGTATGCGTGTGTGTATATATATATATATATATATATATATATATATCAGTACAGACCAAAAGTTCGGACACACCTCATTCAAGGAGTTTTCTTTATTTCTTTATTTTCAGGACTCTGAAAATTGTAGATTCACATTGAAGGCATCAAAACTATGAATTAAAACATGTGGAGTGAAATGCTTAAAGTGTGAAACAACTGAAAATATGTTTTGGTTTTTTTTAAACCAAATTTTAATTTCTTTTCTTGTAATGGTAAAATAGGGTACAGAATGAAGAAAATAAGGGTCCACAAATCAAAATATCAAATAACATAGTCTCTACAATTTATCGATCAAATATTTGTCACGGTCATCAAATTTGCTCCTTCCCCTTCTTCGTCAGTGTATATTTCCATTGTTCAGTCTCCGCTACCCCCCTTCAGCATTCCTTGATAACTTGTTACAAACATTACTTGTAAACACTATCCCTCCCATTCCCCCCTCCCCTCTCCATGCGACACAACCTAGAATTTGGCCAACTATACTTTCAGCTCGCACAGGGACCCTGACAGGTCTTCCTTCATGTACCATTCCGTAGACACAAATGTGGACATTATTTGTATTGTTTCTTCTCTAGAACATATAACGCTTATGAACTTTCTCCATTTACTGAAACATTTTGCTGTCATCCTTTCTTTGCACCTCTCCACCATCACCTTCTCCAACATGAGCGTTTTTTTCAATTGATTAACAAGTTCTTCTTTTGTTGGTATTTCCTTCACCAGACACTTCTGAAGAATAGCCCTTTTACTTATCATTGCTATATCATGGAAAAGGTTCGGTAACTTGTCTCCCCCTTTCTCTCCCTCCTCCCGATGCTGATAGTGAAATAACCAGACCATTGGATCTAACTCTACATTTCTATTCCAGATTTTCCTCACTACCCCTTGGACTTGTTTACAAAATCTTTCAATCCTTTCGCACTGCCATATCCCATGATATAGATCTGTTTTTTCCGTACCACAATTTGGGCAACTCATCATCTTATCTGGATGTCTTGCATTCAGTATATTAAATCCATAGATAGCTCTATGTATAATCCTGAATTGGGTATCTCTTAAGTTCTCATTCACAATCTTCTTTCTCATCACCATCCAACCATTCAAAATCTTCTCCTCCACTTCTTGATCTCCCAACTGCTTTGCCCACCCTTCCAACATTTGCCCACTTCCTGATATGTTAGGGACTAACACTTCTCTCATATTTCCATAAAGACTTGATATAATTGTGGCATGGGTGTCCCTTAATATGATCGCATCCATCTGATTTGCCTCATATTCGTTATTTATGTTGTATAGTTTCTTCATTATCCCTTGTTTCACCTGTTCAAACTGGAGAGTCTGGAATGGGCGCAAGTCATACTTTGCTCTCAACTCCTCACACGTCATCCATCTCCGTTCTGTATCATGCATCAGGTTTTTTAGAGTTCCAATCCCTTTTTCCCTCCATTCTTTAAAGAGATAATTTTCCCTTCCCTGTGGAAAGTCAGGACAAGCCCATATATTAAGGAATTTGGAGATGTTCCAGGCTAACCCGAACCTTTTCCTAACCGCCTTCCAAGTCATAACTGTGTCTCAACAAATCAGGGAGTGTTTAATGTTGGGCGGCAAATTTGGAATGGAGGTATGTAGGATTGAACTCAGGTCCCAAGGTTTACAAAATTCAGCCTCTATATCCCAGTCAGAATACCTACTTGTTCGTTTAATCCAATCGACTACATGTCTTAAGATACAAGCCAAATTGTACCCCCTGATGTTAGGTAGTCTGATCCCTCCATTTTCTGTTGATAACATTAGCTTTTTGGCACTAATCCTCGGCCTATATCCCTTCCACAAAAAAACGTGAGAATGCTTTTGTCAATCTGATCACATCTGAGTGTTTAAGAAGCAATGGGATTGTCTGCATTGGATAGAGAAGCTTGGAAAAGCTCATCATTTTTATTAGATGATTTCTTCCCAGAAGAGTCAACGGCAAATTTGCCCAACTTTGCAGTTCACGTTCAATTTTCTCGATCAAAGGGGAATAATTTAATGAATATATGGTCTTAGTATCCCTCCCAACCTGTACTCCCAAGTATTTAATTGTATTTCTAGCTATTGGAATGTCACATAATGCACCCCTCTCCCCCTCCGCTCTCTTTCCGTCCAAGAAGAGAATTTCACATTTGTTTTTGTTAAGTCTAAACCCTGCTAACCTCCCAAACTCCTCAATTTGTTCTATGACTCTACTCAATTGCGTTTTGGGTTTGCTCATGAACAGGATTATATCGTCAGCAAATAAGGCTGAGTGCAATGACTACCTTGATCCCCTCAAACCAGCCCCCCTCATTCAAACGTCTAGCCAGTGGTTCAATAGCCAAGTTAAACAATAGTGGTGACATCGGGCATCCTTGCCTGGTTCCCTTCATCAAAGGAAATGTTTTTGACAGAAATCCCGGGGTACTCACTCTTGCCTGAGGATTTGCATAAAGGACCCTCACAAAATTCCTAAAAGCTCCGTGTAAGCCCAGGTGATCTAACACCTGTTCCAGCCATGACCACCTCACATTGTCAAAGGCTTTCTCCGCGTCCAAGGTGATCAAGGCTGGATTCCCCTCCCCCCCCCTTCTCTTGTCTGCTTTACTACATCAATTGCTAGCATTACTATCCTAATGTTTGTCACCACTGAACGTCCTTTAACAAAGCCAGCCTGGGGGAGATCTATAATCTCTGGCAATACTGCCGCTAACCTATATGCCATCAACTTCGCTAAAATTTTTAGGTCTTGATTAATCAGCGAGATGGGCCTATAACTAGATGGGTCTTCTAAATTCTTTCCTCCTTTAGGAATGAGCTATATATAGGCTGTATTAAGTGTACCCGATATTCTTTCCCCGTCCATTATCTTATTGAATAACTCTGTCAGTATAGGTGAGATTTGATCCTTCATAATTTTGAAAAAACTGCCGCTAAAGCCATCTGGTCCTGGGGCCTTTGTCGTTTTTAACTCTCCTATAACCTGTAGCACCTCCTCCTCCATCACCTCTTTATTCAGAGCCTGTAAATTTTCCTCTGTGAGCGTAGGCATTTTTGTTCCTTTTAACCACTCATTTCCTTCTCTCTTATCATCTAACCCCTCCTCTTTATATAAACCTGCATAGAAGTCTCCAAGAATGTCGTTTGTCTCTTTGGGATCTGTCGTTTTACTCCCCACAGCGTTTCTCAGTGTCATATGTGTCATCGGTCGTCGTCCCCTTGCCAGATTTGCCAATAACTTCCCTGCCTTGTTCCCGAAACGATTCAACTCTGCCTCTTGTTGTGTCCTGTACATACCTTCTTTCCTTTCTACCCAGTTCTCAAAATGGCCCTTCGCCTCCACCCACTTTGCTTTTGTCACCCTTGATGGTTTTTCTAAGAAGTCAGTATATGCTTCCCTGACTGCCCGGCTAGCCTCCTGAAACTTTACTTGTGCCTCTCGTCGTTTCGCCTTTGTCGTATATCCCATCACTTTTCCTCTCAAAACTGCCTTAGCCATCTCCCAATACAATAGTGTTTCCCCACTGTGCTCCTGATTCGTCAATGTATAATCCACCCACCATTCTCTCAGTATTCTATGGAAGTTCTCGTCCAAAGTCAAGAACGAGGGGAAGCGCCATATATAATCCTGTCCTCTCTGAACTTTATCAGCTATACTGACTACCACTGGACTATGATCCGATATTACCATAGTCTCTATAACTATCTCTTTTACCCTCTGCAATAAATTCTCACTTGTCAGCCAAAGGTCAATCCTTGACCAAGAGTCGTGTGGGTGGGAATAGTGTGTAAATTCTCTCTCTTGCGGGTGATATAATCTCCAGCAATCCTGCAGTGTAGTTGTATTTAACAATGCTCTCAGCGACCCCTCCGTGTTCCTCCCCTGCTTCCCCTGACTCCTCCTGTCTTCTTCCTGAGAAACCACTGTATTGAAGTCTCCCCCCACCAATTTACATATATCCCCATCCAGCAAAATCTTATTAGCTATATTTTAAAAAAAACAAAAACCTTTGTTCCGTATTGGGTGCATATATATTGTGGATACTAAAAGTGCCTTGAGTACCTGAAATCTTTATATGTATGTATCTTCCTTCTTCATCTGAATCTTGTGTTTCCACCTCGTCTGCAAAGTTTTTATTGATCAAAATAAGAACCCCTGCTTTCCTACCTTTTTGAGGCCGACCCATATACCCTTCCCACCCACATCTTGTTCATACGGAAGAACTCATCCTTTTGCAAGTGCGTCTCCTGTAATAAAGCAATATCAACCTTAAGCTTCTTGAGATGACGTAGTATCATATTTCGTTTGTGCGGTGATCTGAGACCCTTAACATTCCACGTAATGAGCTTAACCATAATCCCCAAAATCAACAGTTCCTTTTTCAGGCCGTGTCGCATGGATTCCCCAACTCTCTTCCCCTCCCCTCCCCTCCCCCAACTGTATATAACCCCTCCCATCCCCAACTTTACAAATACAATTAACGTCTTCCATTTTTTCTGAGATGATTGAGACTCCTTTCAAACCCCTGCTTCAAGTCAAGCTCTCCATGAAGCCACCCCACTAAGTCACCTCTCAGCCTCTGTTGGCTATTAACTCCTTGCCCCTAAATAGCCTTTATAAATTTATCAAGCTCCTAAAACCGTCATTAAGAGAAGAAAAAGAGAGAGAGAAGAAGAAAAAAAAAAAAAAAAAAAGCATTAGTAAATGATAAAAGGAAAAAAGTGATAAGCATAAAAAGAGAGAGATAAAAAGGGAGTGAAAGAAAAAGAGATAGAGAAGAGGAGGTAGGCGAGACTTTAGAGAGTTAAAGCACATTTGTCACCATACGGCTTCATTCAGCAGTCCCAAATTAAGTCCTTGTCTTGCCTGCTTGTTCATGAGCTGCTGCCTCTTCCTCCTCTTTTCCCAGCTGAAGTCGCCATCTGTCGCTTTTCCTTCGGACTGGCTGGTCTGGATCTCGATTGACTCCACTCTGGCTCGTTGTTGGGTCTAACTGCAGATGTTATGTTTGCAGGATCTGCATGTTTCGGATCAGTGAAAGTCCCTTCTTTTCCATTCCTCTCCTGTCGCCGTGTTCTCCCGTTCTGTAATATCTCTCACTCCGCCTCTGAAGGATCCCGAAAAGTCTTTGTGACCCCATCTGCTCCTCTTACTCTTAGTATTGCTGGGTATAAAAGCTGAAATTTATTGTTTTTGTGATAGAGGGCAGTGCAGATCTGGCTAAATGCTTTTCTTTTTCGTGTGACTTCTGCCGAATAGTCGCCAAATAATACAATCTTGTGTCCCTGAATGCATAGTGCCTGTTTCCTATTCCTGAAGGGCCGTAGAATTTCTTCTTTATCTTTTGTATTCCAGGTATTTTATAATAACCTGTCTTGCTCTGGACATTTCACCTTGCTTGGAGGTATTATCATTGTTACTGTGACCATCTCTTTGCTCCCTTATGGGTCCCACTCTGTGCGCTCTTTCTACACGGCAGCTATATGGTAAGCCTAAAGCCTGGGGTAATTCTTTTTCACAGATTGAGTCCAAATATTTTGTTGTCACTGTCTCAGGCAGACCCACCAGCCTTAAATTATTCCTCCTCGATCTGTTTTCAAGATCTTCTTCTATTTTATCCTTCATAAGCTGAGCATTAGTGTTTAGCTCCTTAAATCTGCCCTCCAATCTTGTCAGATTCTCTTCAGCATCAGAAACTCTTTGCTCTACTTCTGTCAGTCTCATATCATGGTGCTCCACATCCTCCTGCAGCGCAGCCAAAGCCTTTCTTCACTGAGGTTGCTATTGCCTCTCTGATTTCTGCTGTCAGATGATCTGCCACTTCTTTTGCCAACCTTTTGTAATCAGTCTCATATCTTTCCCCCAAGCCCAATGTCTCTGTACCACTCTGCATACTCTGAATTCTTCTGTTATCTTGGCCTCCTGCACATTGCTGCAGCTGCCCTTGTGGTTCCTCTCCCTCCTCCCCCTCCTTCCTCCTCACTGTCGGTGCCATGTTATCTGCACTCACCCCCTCCTCCCTCTGCTCTGGGCTTGAATGGTTTTCCTCCACTTCTGAGGAGATAACGATCCATGCACTGACAGCTGGTAATTCAGTGCAGCCTCTCTATGTTCGTCTAGGGTGCTGTTTGCTTCTGTAGGTCGCTGTATATTGCAGGGGCTGTATGGAGTTGCTTCTTCTCCCTCCTCACATCTCCGCGCAGGAACAGGAAGTGTAAAAAATATGTTTTATATTCTAGGTTCTTCAAAGTAGCCACCTTTTTGCTTTCATTACTACTTTGCACACTCTTGGCATTCTCTTGATGAGCTTCAAGAGGTAGTCACCGGAAATGGTTTTCCAACAGTCTTGAAGGAGTTCCCAGAGATGCTTAGCACTTGTTGGCCCTTTTGTCTTCACTCTGCGGTCCAGCTCACCCAAACCATCTCGATTGGGTTCAGGTCTGGTGACTGTGGAGACCAGGTCATCTGGCGTAGCACCCCATCACTCTCCTTCTTAGTCAAATAGCCCTTACACAGCCTGGAGGTGTGTTTGTGGTCATTGTCCTGTTGAAAAATAAATGATGGTCCAACTAAACGCGAACCAGATGGAATAGCATGCTGCTGCAAGATGCTGTGGTAGGCATGCTGGTTCTGAATGCCTCCAATTTTGAATAAATCCCCAACAGTGTCACCAGCAAAGCACCCCCACACCATCACACCTCCTCCTCCATGCTTCACGGTGGGAACCAGCTATGTAGAGTCCATCCGTTCACCTTTTCTACAAAGACACAGTGGTTGGATCTAAAGATCTCAAGTTTGGACTCATCAGACCAAAACACAGATTTCCACTGGTCTAATGTCCATTCCTTGTGTTCTTTAGCCCAAACAAGTCTCTTCTGCTTGTTGCCTGTCCTTAGCAGTGGTTTCCTAGCAGCTATTTTACCATGAAGGCCTGCTGCACAAAGTCTCCTCTTAACAGTTGTTCTAGAGATGAGAAGGTGTATCCAAACGTTTGGTCTGTACTGATTATATATATATATATATATATATATATATATATATATATATATATATATATATATATATATATATATATATATATATATATATAATGGCATCAACCGGCAGCATTGTAAATGGCCGGTATGTTTTGCAGAAGCATTGGTGCTCTGCAATGGGAAGTTGGCTGGGATCTGTGGTTCCACAGGATTGCATTACATGCAGGCTCATGGAAGGGTGTGTGAGGCTGATTTAAACAATCCTTACAACCTGTGGGTGTGGCTCCAAGGGTTAAAACAATGCTGTGGTTCTGAGCCTGTTGCAGAGTGTCTAGGGGAGACTGGCTCTAGACTGTCAGTGTGTGTGCTGCAGAGGGTGAGAGCAGATGCAGGGTGTTTGCTCTGCAGGAGACCTTCTGGAGAAGATATAAGCTTTAAAGTCCATGTGTAAAGCCTGGCTGGAGCCAGGGGGGACCTGGAAAGGACACTAGCCACCTTCAGAGGAAGGTAACCAGGATTTCTATCAGTGTCTGAATACTGACATGGGTCAGGGACACATGTGTGGAAATCCAACAGGGTTTGGACTTTAAATTATGTGTTGGTCTTTGAGGAGAAAGCCAAGAAACGGCATCTTTATGTTATGTGACCTAGTATGGTTTATGGAGCTGTTAATAAACCACATGGGCTGTTAAAGTGACAAATTGCTCCGGCGTGCTTTAATCCCGCTACCTGACGCGTGGTCCCCCATACATTCGGGGCCCACATCATCACAATATATATATATATATATATATATATATATATATATATATATATATATATATATATATATATATATATATAATATGTATATATATAAATAATGATTTTTTTTTGGGACACTACCCACTACAATCCCCCTGTTGTCGGTATTGGTGACCTGGCAAAGATTTTTGAGGGAGGTGTAGGAACATATTTGATTACTCAACTCCTATCATTGCGAATAGTTCAGAAGGGAACTAAATAAAATATTTCGCTTAGGTGAAGATCATCGAGGTTCGGGTCATCTTAAGTGTCCAGCTGGTCGGAAAACAAGGCGATCCAGTGTTAGACCTGTTTTCAAGCAGATCTGTGTGTTGGAATCTAGGATCTCGGAGAAAGAGACCTATTATTCTGACATGGACAGAGCGCTCATCCAACTCTACACTAAGTTCAATCAGTTAAAGGACAGAGTCGTAGCCACAGATGTGCTGTTATCAACACTTTGAGAAGATTTGGCTGCAAAGACGCGAATCATTGCGGATTTACAAGAGGTCATCTTTAATCTGTCACGGCGTGGTATGAACAGCATGTCACCCGTGCCCCCAAAACAGGTTTGTGTTTCCGGAACGGCACAAGAGGAGACGGCTGCAATGGTGTCTATGCCTCCTAGGGATCATAGATACAGAGCTTCAGAGACCAGGGGACAGGTGGAAAGGTCACTACAGTTTACTCCCAACGCCATTGGAGGACAGCCGTAGCAGCCGATTCCAGGCTCAAGACGACAGTTGGAGATGTGTAAGTAGTGGGATGCAGATCGCAACACTTCCAATCTGCCAAAGCGTCCGGAAAGACCAGAGGAATTTTATCCAAACCATAAGAGTATTGAAAGAATAGATTTCCAGTTACAAATTTGCAAGGAGATCTCGAAATACGATCCCAATGTAGATCCATTAACATCATGCAATATCTTTTGATGGTCATTGCAATAAATATTCTGTGGCCCCTGAATATCGTATGGAGTTGTACAAATTGTGGTTGCTTATGCATCTCAATTAGAGGTATGGGACAATGAGGAGACCGCATCCCAGAAATGGCCACTATCATGATGAGGAAGACTGAAGGACACCAGGACGTTACTCCTGAAATCCTGACAATGTTCAAGCCAACTATGAACGATTAGCCTTTGTCTCTGTGTGGTCAGTTTGATGCTATGTACAGGAAGGTCACAATGGATCAAAGTATCAGTATTCCACAAGTCATGATCCACATGTTTGTGGAAAAATTCCCATACCTTGATACTGCAATTTGACTGAGGGCAGTGAGAGAACCATCACTTACTGATTCGGCTGTGATTATTGAGCAGTGTAGACAAGATCTACTGCACAATAAGAAGTCACTCTTAGCAATGGAGACAGAGATGATGTACCAGGACAACCAATACCTCACAAATAAAATATAGCTATAGCACCAAGGTCAGGAATAGGATAAAACATAACCTTTTAATAGTCTGTTTAAAAAAACAATGTGTTAACACCTCAACCATATAAAAATACCAAGGACTATTGCCCTAAATAAAGTGCACTATGCATAGAGAATGCCCACAATGGTGGTAATAATGTCCAATAGAATATATGATATACCCTAGTTCAGTATAACCACCCATAGAGGATAAGAAAAGTCAATAAAACAGTAGACCATCAATATGTATTAATAGCTTTTAGTGTAGGACTGCCTCAAATGAGATTTGCCGTGACGTGGCGAGGCAGCTCAAGAAATTGCAATTTTTTTTGCCAAAAATCTCAAAATTTTTATAATAAGTACAGTTTGGAATGTTTAGTGCTGGCTTTTTGTTTTTCTTCATTGAATTGGTCGGTGGCTGACCCCCACTTTGCTATGCACCCCAATTTGGGATGTATTCCATCTGTCTAGATTTTGGCGGTTGGTGACTGTTCACATTGTCATCGGGCCTTGTCCACAGGCTATTTACTTCATGCAGCATTTGCTTGGACCTGTCCCGCCCACAGCCATGACTCAGTCATGGGTACGGGATTGAAATAGACCAGGTGAGTGCTGCTAAGAGCAGTTCTACTATTCATATGTGAGGCCGTATGGCACATTTTATAAAAATATTTTAGTGTAGGACCGCCTCAAATGAGATTTGCCGTGACGTGGCGAGGCAGCTCAAGAAATTGCAATTTTTTGCCAAAAATCTCAAAATTTTTATAATAAGTACAGTTTGGAATGTTTAGTGCTGAAGTGCACATTTAGTGCTGGCTTTTTGTTTTTCTTCATGTATTAATTGCTGTGTGGCCCCACATGGAAAATATATGAAAATCTCAAGGATATTTCAACAAGGACAGTGGTCCGGAAAAATTAGTATCCAAAATAGGCCCATGTGGGGATTATACAGACAAACAGAAACACTTACCCACGACAGTGGTCCAAAATAGTAAGCAATAAGTATACCCCGCATTCACAGAAAAAAACATTTGACAGTAATAGGAATGATGTCAACCATCCAGGTATTCCCACTGTCCGTCAGGCGGAGTCATAGGTAGGTATCAGGATCCGATTACCAGGTCTATCTTACCCTAAAGCCCGCTTTACACGCTACAATATATCTTACGATGTGTCGGCGGGGTCACATCGTAAGTGACGCACATCCGGCATCATAAGGTACATTGTAGTGTGTGACAGGTACGTGCGATTGCGATTGAACGTTAAAACGTCGTTGAATCCTGATGAATTGCACGTCGGGTTGTTCAATGTTCCCGAGGCAGCACACATCGCAGTGTGTGACACCCCGGGAACATTGAACAGATCTTACCTGCCTCCCGCGGCTCCAGCTGGCAATGCGGAAGGAAAGAGGTGGGCGGGATGTTTACGTCCCGCTCATCTTCGCCCCTCCGCTTCTATAGGCCGGCTTTCGCGTGACGTCGATGTGACGCCAAACGTCCCTCCCACTCCAGGAAGTGGACGTTCGCCGCCCACATCGAGGTCGTATGGACGGGTAAGTACATGTGACGGGGGTTAATCGTTTGTGCGGCACATTCAACAAATTGAACGTGCCGCACATACGATGGGGGGCGGTTACGATCACATACGATATCGTATGCAAAATCGTAACATGTAAAGCAGGCTTTACGCTCACAGACTCCTGCCCTTACAAGGATGGTCCAAAACTGTTCCTAGTCACCGTTCCTCCAAATGCCCCACATGCCTCCCGACGCGTTTCGTTCCTAGACAGGACTCACCAGGGGATAAAAAGTCATAGGTCCTCAAACAGGGTTGTTACTGGCGCTGAAACCCAGAAACAGCAGGCTTCTGTAGAAACGCATCGGAAGTCTTTATTGACGTTTTTATCCCCTATGGGTGGTTATGCTGAATCAGGTTATATCATCTATCCTATTGGACATTATTACCACCATTGTGGGAATTCTGTATGCATATTGCACTTTCTTTAGGGCAATAGTCCTTGGTATTTTTATATGGTTGAGGTGTTTTTTGTACACATTGTTTTTTTTAAACAGACTACTAAAGCTTAAGTTTATCATATTCCTCACCTTGGTGCTATAGCTACACAATAAAAAGTCCATCAAAGTTAGGGAACATGTGTCTGTACACGTTAAATCGCAAGACCACAACGTGTTGCCACTGTAAATACTCCAGCTCAAGGAACAATGTGTGGAATCTACAGATTCCACAAAAAGAACTACGGATGAGAACCCACAAGTGACAGTATGTACACCACAGGAACTTACTGAGCATCTTGTCAACCTCGATTGACAAGTTGGGATCCCTAAAGAGCTGGCGCTAGTATGTCCTGTCATACTGGATTCTTCTGGGAGACCCCACGTACAAGTCAAAATCAAAGATCAGGATATGCAAATTATTCTTGATACTGGTGCGAAAATCTCCATCACCAATATCGAACATGATTTGCATCCCAACAGCCCTCAGTGTGTGGTGATCAGATTTGATAACCAACAAGGGGGGTGAAGGCACACAGAATTTGTTGAGATTGCCAAACACCTAACCCTCAGGATCCCAATGTGGTATTACCCCGGTTCTGATAACATCATCGGAACTGATGTATTCACCCAAAACTGATGTATCCTGGATTTCGCAAACTGCATTGTATTGAAGGGACCCAGACGATCCAAGTTGTGTGTCATACAACGCCAATGTTTTGGACCACCCTTACCAGCAATGTAAAGTTCAGCAGACGTG
The DNA here is from genome assembly GCF_048569485.1 of Anomaloglossus baeobatrachus. NCBI lineage: Eukaryota > Metazoa > Chordata > Amphibia > Anura > Aromobatidae > Anomaloglossus > Anomaloglossus baeobatrachus. The sequence goes on along the minus strand of NC_134357.1, from coordinate 508,421,274 downwards.
CTTGAACACAAATGGCCAGAGGTGTCACACAACTTAGACCTCTTGGCATTGGCATTGGCACTGGCATTGGCACCAGACAGTTTTCCCTCTGCAGGTACATATACAGGAGGCATGTATGCCCCGGTATGTTTAAATGTAAACAATCGTGAACTACACAGACTTCACTTCTCTCTCAGACTCCCTTCTCTCACTTCTTTCACACTCCACAGTTTTTTTCCCCTCTGTCCTCTGTGTCTGCCTTTCTGTCCCCTCTGCTGTCCCCGCTGCCATCGTCATATTCTCAGTTCTTTTCCCATCTTCTTTGTCATTCTGTCGTTGTCCTTCTCCTGTTCCTCTCAGCAGATCATCTAAGGATCGCCTAGTCTGCAGTGTCCTCCTACAGTAGCCATTCCTGGAGTTTGCTAAGTATCATTAATAGAGCTGGGCGGACTCGCAAAAAAACAGAGATCGGCGGGTCCCTGCTCTCTTTTAAAAAAAAAAAAAAATCCAGGTCCGGTCCGTTATCCGCCCCCATATAACTCTATGGGGATCAGAATCTAGAGATTAAAAATGGTGGTAGAAGGGATAGGGGAATGGAAGCAAGCACACTGTACTTTCCAAGGCTCCGGCACGGCTGCACGCTGCTCCCCGACCTCGCATTCACTTCATGGGCTGCTAATTACAGTCGGACGTGCCCCCACCCTGAGTGTCAGCGTGTCAGCTAACTGCATCCAATCACAGGCGCCAGGAGAGTCGGGGGGCAGAGAAAGCAATGTAATTTAAGGAGCTTGTACACTTTAGCATCTACCTTGAACCTAGAATATATGGGCTCATTCCAGGTTACTGGGCATGACTGGCTTGGTTAGTGGGCGTGGTGATGCTTCCTCTCAACCACCATAATCATGCAAGGGGGGACTTTGCCCCCCTACTGCACTCCCCCCTATCTGGGGGTCTCATCCCCAGACCTCCGCTTCTATTATAAACACCTCCATGCCCACATAGACTTAGAAAAAGAATATTTATTCTGGCTGGAAACATCGAACAGCATTTTGAACATGCCCCTATCATGTGATAGGGAGTGTATTGAAATGTCATATCTGGAAGGTAGTGATGCGTTTTTTTTCCAGGAGGTGTAGATTGGGTGTAGAAATATGGTATAAAACTTTCAGCACCAAATTTGTATTCCTTGGTCCAAAAATGCAAAAAAAGGGGTTTTTTTCTGCCAGGATGTGCAAATTTGGTGCTAAAATCTGGTGCAGACGACTTCAACACCAAATGTGCACATCCTGGCAGAATTCCGCTGCAAAAACCGTGGAAAAAAATGCGATAAAAATGCGTGTTTTTGCCAGGTGGTGTAGATTGGTTGCAAAAATATGGTGTAAAATTTTCAGCACCAAATCTACATCTCTTGGCAAAAAAACCTCTACGGTTTTCTGCCAGGAGATGCAGGTTGCACCTGAGATGAGGTCACTGACTTTACCAAGGTCATGTTACCTGCTGTTACAGGTGGAGGACCGTGAAAATCTCCAGCTGTGACTGCAAATAACTTGAGTGACATCGCTCATCGCGGCTCGGTCATAGTCTGTCTGCACTCAAAGTGGGCAGGTATGTTTATATGGTGCTCGCTGTGAGATTCAGATGTAGCAGAGATGAATCGCCGTGGAACATCCTGTGGATTTTTTCGGACCTGCAGGTGTGTTTTGGAGTTAATAAAGAGGTGAAAGAGGGGGGGGGGTTTGTCTTTTATTCCAAATAAATGATTTTTTCGGTGTCTCTGTTTTTCACTTAGATTAGTGACGTCGGTATCATAGATGCCTGCCATCACTAATCTAGGGTTTAGTAGCAGCTGTGGGCTGTTATTAACCCCTGCTATTACCCCAATCGTCACTGCACCAGGGCATTCAGGAAGAGCCGATAAAGCGCCGGGCTTGTCGCATCTAATGGATGTGACAATTCCAGGCGGCTAGAGGCTGATATTTTTACGCTCGGTTTCCCCAGCCTGAGAATACGAGCTATCAGCTGGCTTTATCTTGGCTGGGTCTGAAAATAGAGACTAGCACACTAAATAAAAAACAATGACATAGTGATCTTTAATAGACATGTCAAAAATGAAAAAAGCACAAATATTGTGGGCTAACATAATGTATGAGTTCCTGTTTTTAACATTTACTGCCTTCATTAGTTCATAATAGAATTTAACTACAATTTGTATGGAAGTGTTCTGTTGTGTTATTGAAAAATAATATTCACTTTTATTCTTGGCAGATGACTGTACCAGCTTATCAGAGGCACATCTGATATTTTCAGATTTTACAGCACATGATCATAGTATCACACCGGGTGCTTATGAAGAATATGACAGTATCCCACATATATCTCCAGCCCTCAAAAGTAAAGGTGTATCGCCTGATCCTTTTCGACATCTCGACATCCTATCTTCGGATTTATCACGAACTGTTAAACAAAACAAAATTAACAGAAGAGATGGTGAATATCAAAGAGCTCAAATGAGAAAAAGGCCATATTCATGTTCAGAATGTGGGAAATGTTTTCCAAGAAAATCACATGTTGTTACACATGAGAAAATTCACACAGGGGAGCAACCATTTGCGTGTTCAGAATGTGGAAAACGTTTTAAAGAAAAATCAAATCTTATTAAACATCAGAGAATTCACAGTGAGGAAAAACCATATTCATGTTCAGAATGTGGGAAATGTTTTATAGATAAATCAAATCTTAGTAAACATCAGAGAATTCACAGTGAGGAAAAGCCATATTCATGTTCAGAATGTGGGAAATGTTTTATAGATAAATCAAATCTTAGTAAACATCAGAGAATTCACAGTGAGGAAAAGCCATATTCATGTTCAGAATGTGGGAAATGTTTTAGAAGAAAATCACATGTTGTTACACATGAGAAAATTCACACAGGGGAGCAACCATTTGCGTGTTCAGAATGTGGAAAACGTTTTATAGAAAAATCAAATCTTATTAAACATCAGAGAATTCACAGTGAGGAAAAACCATATTCATGTTCAGAATGTGGGAAATGTTTTATAGATAAACAGCGACTTGTTAAACATCAGAGAAGTCACATTGCAGACAATCCATTTTCATGTTCAGAATGTGGAAGGGGTTTTAAAGATAAAACCACTTTTGTTAATCATCAGAGAACTCACACTGGGGAGAAGCCATATTCTTGTTCAGAATGTGAAAAACATTTTAGACATAAATCAAATCTTGTTGTACATCAGAGAATTCACAGTGAGGAAAAGCCATATTCATGTTCAGAATGTGGGAAATGTTTTATAGAAAAACAGCGACTTGTTAAACATCAGAGAACTCACACTGGGGAGAAGCCATATTCTTGTTCAGAATGTGAAAAACGTTTTATACATATATCAAATCTTGTTGTACATCAGAGAACTCACACAGGGGAGAATCCATTTTCATGCTCAGAATGTGGAAAATGTTTTAAAGCAAAATCGAACCTTGTTAAACATCAGAGAACGCACACAGGAGAGAAGCAATTTATATGTTTACAGTGTGGGAAATGTTATACAGAGAAAAGAATTCTAATTAAGCATCAGAAAATACACAAAGGTGACAAGCTATATTGATGTTCCGAATGTAGGAAATGTTTTACAGCAAAACACCTTTTTACACATCAGAGAACCCGCGTAGAGGAGAAGCAATTTTCATGTACAGAATGTGGAAAATGTTTTACAAAGAAAACAAATATTCTTGCACATCAGATAATTGACACAGGGAGGAAGCCATATTTATGTGACAAACTTTTATGTACACAAATCAAATTTTGTTATACAGTAGTGTTCAAAATAAAAGCAGTTCAGTATGACTAACCAGATTATTCACTGTTTTTGGTATAAATTATATTACCGCGTCAAACAATTTACCAGTTGGTGGAGTAGAGTCTTAGAAAACCACCAGACTCTGCATTCATTGCATTCATGATCTGCAGGTTCTTGGGTCTGTGTTGTTGAATAATTAATTGAAGGGGGGGTGTTCAAAATAACAGCAGTGTGGAGTTAAATGAGTGTGGTCCATCATTCGGTGAAGAAACCGGTGTGAATCAAGTGGCCCTTATTTAAGGGTGAAGCCAGCCCATGTTGTACATGGATCTCTTCTTGAAAGTCTGAGAAATATGGGTCATTTGAGACATTGTTCAGAAGAACATTATACTTTGATTAAAAAGTTGATTTGAGAGGGTAAAACTTTTAAAGTGCAATGATCGCCTGTTCATCTAAAATGATCTCCAGTGCTTTAAAATGGAAAGCAAAACCGAGATGTGGATGAAAATAGAAGATGACCATACAAATGGATGGAAGTATAGCTAGAATGGCAAAGGCATAGCCAGTGATCAGCTCCAGGATGATCAAAGACAGTCTCAAGTTACCTATGAGTACTGTGACAGAAGACGCCTGTGTGAAGCTAATCTATTATCTAGAAGTTCCCACAAAGTCCCACTGCTAAAAGGAAAAAAAAAGACATGTACTGAAGCCGATACAGTTTGACAAAGAACTGTAAAAACATTAAAATTAATACATCTAGTTATCAAATATTTTATAGAAGGACATATAAGTTCACAGTTCTGTTTATGTTGGAGGGCATAGTTTATTAATTAAGTTTTTATAAGGGATAAGTATTAAAATATCTATATTGAGTATACTTGAGTACTGGCATGGAAGGATATTTATATATTCTTCCCGAAGCTTCTCGAAGCTTCTAGAAGCTTATGTCATATGGAGCTATATTCAACTAAACACCCTATATGGACTGAGCAGCTGGTTTATAATACACGATGGAGGGGGTTACTTGCTCGCTCCTCCATATTGCCTGCTGTGAGAAGACTCGAGGCTGCAAAGATGAAGACACGCTAAGAGATGACATCCCCTGCATTGCCGTTCAGGAACCAAAGAAAGATGGGTAAAGACTTCCCATTGATCATTATGGACTAAATGAACTCTTTGCGTAGGCTATCAAAGTATATTATTTTTCCTTTCTGTAACTGAACCCTGGCAACCATTTTTAAATAGATAAAATACATTTATTTTTACATTTTTGAGGTCTTTTCATTCATGCGCCTTTACGTATTTGAAGAAAAATATATTTAAGAGTATATTTTTTAACATTTGGCGAGTCAGCTATTCGTGATTTTTTTTACATTTTTTTGTTGTTCCTTCACTTTGCATAAGGGGGGTCGAAGTTATCAAAGTCATAAGTATTTTAAGTATCTCCTGCAAAGGATCAGGAATCGACAATTTATAAAAATCACGCAGAACCTAGGAAATACGTATAAGTCAAGTAGCATGAATGTTTTTTTTTTGTTTAAATGAACTTTAAAGACTTTGTAAAGCCACAGAAGTTAACTTTTGACGTATTTTTGAGCAAGAAAGATAAAGTCAGTCCATAAGAAGTATTGGACGTGCTGAACAAGGTGAATCAAGTCTTACAGGATCATCCATCGGATCATCTGATCATTTCAGGTAAGAAAATGGATTTTATCTCTTCATATGTTAAGCAAAGTAAACTTCAGTTCACATATTCAGATATTTCTAATGTAGAGGAGCTTTGGTTACGCTTTTATGAGGAGTGTGAACTTGAGAATTCACGTATAGAATGTGTAAGGTCTTTTAATAGAGAGAAACAGAAAATCAGAAATGTCTGTCATTTAGTCTATGATTTTCACAAGTTAATCGTAGAAAAGTGTAAAAATGGTGGAAATAGACAACCTGAATTGTCAGGAGAGTCAGTGACAGAGAAATCCAGAGACTGCTTAGAACCTGAAATGTCAGTCAGTGATATTGTGAATTCTGACTGTAATGTTGGCTGTAATTTTGCAAATCAGAATTTTGATAATGGCGGCAGACATGTGCTACGTAATCAAGGTGATTTTCAGGACACTGGGAAAGAAGCAGGAAATGACGTAGAGAAGCCAGAAGGGGGAGGAGCCAGAGTGGGACACGTGCAGAAAAGACAAGTGGAGAGAGAAAATGGCGACGATCAGTTTCTAAAAATGGAACAGGCTAAGTTAGGGATTAAACTTAGAAAAAATTTAATGGACATATGCAAATTAATTCCCGCATATAATCCTAAAATACATGTTTGCAGAAATTCAGAGATATTTGAAAGTTCCATTGAGAAGTTAAATTTAACCAATAGTGAGACGAATCAGTTATTCCGTATGTGGATACCTCAGCATTTCTTTAGACAATTGGCATTAAAAAAATCTTCTGACAATGAGACATTTGATTGTTCAAATGATAATGATATCATAAGGCTGAAAATTCTCATCTTCTGTACAAGGAATGAATCTGATCCAAAATATGAGATGTTGAAGGAATTACAAATTGAACAGAATGAGAGTACATTCTCATTTATGTCCGTTTTTGAACGTTTGTATAGGGCGGTTATTCCAAATGTGAGATTGGATGGAATGATACGGTTATTCATCAAGAAATTTAATTTCCTTGATAATGCAGCCTGTGCGGTGGCAGTAAATAAAAAGTCCCTATTCGAATGTACGACATTTATTGATTTTGTTAGAAAAAGTCAATTAAAACAGAAATTAATTAATTCTGAAAAACCGACACGAAAAAGGGAGCGTTTTTGTGAAAAACCAACAGTGTCTCCCAGATCCAAATATTTCTGTGACAAGATGTATGAAATTCGCAGGAAACTTCATGTGAATTATAAGTCATACACCCCCCCTCTTTCCTTGTCACCTTCAATGAAAGAGAAAATTGTCACAAAATCTGATACCGATTATCTCAGACAAGCGATTTTTAAAAGCCCTGAAAGACAGAAACAGGTGTCTTGTGCAGATTCTCTCCCCTGGTCACTAGTGAAAGAAAAAAGGTCGTCCAGAGAATTTGACAGCCAGCGACAGCTGGGTGGTTTTTCAGAGAAAGATATTTTTTCTCATTTAAGGACAAAAATTGAGTTACAAAATAATTTCAATTCCAATCTTCTGGAAATCACTGTAATAAATCGAATCTTGCAAAAATTGAGGTTTGGTCTTTAGCTGGATAAAAGGGGATTTCTGGATAAATTAATTTTGCTATTTGATAATCATAATTTTTCATATACAGTGAATATATATATATATATATATATATATATATATATATATATATATATATATATATATATATATATATATATATATTAAAAGTAGTGATAGTAAATCAAGGTCATATTTTCATTTAGTAAAATGATAGTTTAATGTTATAAATAAATAATTTGATCTCTGTATATGAATAATAATATTTAAAATAAAACAATAAGAGAAAGTAACAGATTTCAAGTGTTTCATTTTTATCATAAATATGATAATAATTTTATTCTTTTATTTCCCTCAGAATTTATCAGTAAAGCAGATTGATGAAGTATTAACCTTTTATTTATACATTTGTTCTTGTCCTCAATCAGGTAACATATAAAGCACGATTAATTAATAATTATTATTTTCTCAGGTACCAATTGCCAGAGTATTATTGCTTTAACGTTTTCTTTATGAATATATATATCTTCTATAGAGTTATTAGAAATGTAATCTGAGCTTTGGAGTAGTAAAACTGCTTGCTGTTTTGGAATGGTGTTCCTTGCACGTAACCAGAGCATGTGACTTGGTACTAAAGCTAAAAATAAATGTTTGTTCCATGGTCATATGTACAGTATGTAATGCATTGGAATTTGTTTTTTTTTCGAGAAGTACTTCAAATTAGTAACATAATCTTTGAAATGCGCATAGAATAATTGGGAAAACAGGGATTTGTGTCCGTCAATGTTTTTATGTGAAAGTATATGTTAAAGAACCATGACAGTCTTGTGTGCATAGATGTGTCTATGAATGATTGATTGTCTGAGCAGCTGCAAATGTCAATGTTGAGTACTTTGGATCCAGAAAAAAAAAAAAGGGGAATTTTTATTTTAACTTCGAGGTTATAATATGTATGTATAATATTAGATAATAAGTTATAGTACATAAGTATAAATGAAGGAATTTATACCGGATATATATATCTTATTCTTAGACATTTCTTTAGTATAGAGATATTAGGATTTTTTTATTAAGGGTTTATTCTGAAGAGTTACATTCTAGAATAAGGTTATAACGTTTTGATTTTCTTATATCTTTTGTGTTAGTCACTTCTTTTATTGGTACATAGATTGAAAATCATTTTTCTTTTCAAATATGGAAGTGATATTTATAATATGGTCTTGAAGTTATGCAACACAAATTTTAATTTAATTTAATCTAAACATATTAATTTTTATAATATCATATTTCATGATATTGAAAGGGGGAGGTTTGGTCTCAATCACACACATTTATATTTGATAAATATATGTGTTTCCAGGATACTTTAATAATTAATATTTCAAGTACAAAGGAAGAATTGGGAATAAAAAATATATTTGAAGTATATCATAATGCATTTATATACTAAGAGAAGTGTATTATTTGCAAAGTTACATGACTTAATTATTTCTTATAGGTTACTGATAGGTATGGTAATCCTATAAGATACTGGTAACATTAAGGTTAAGGACATACGTGTTATATACATAGAAGGCCTTATTTCTATTTCAATTTTTATTTTTATTCCGATTTTCATTTTTCCTTTTATTCCTATTTTTTATATTAATTATTATTTAATATTCACATTTTTAATCAAAATCTTAAATTCTACAATTTTTATTTTTTTCTTCAGATTTTAAATATCTCAATTGAGAAAACACTTCAATATTTAGTTCAGTAATATCTAATATAAGAATATTACTTTATTAAATATGAATCATATTAAAAGGGAAAAGTTCCATTTTATTTTTTTTTTGGAAGAAAAGATACTTCCTTCATCAATATATACAATTGTTTATTTCCTGGTAATACATTATTTTTATATTAGTATGTTAACACAATAAGGATGAAATATTACTTATAGTTACACATTTTCTTATATAGTAGATTATTTAATAAATAATAGACAAATCAAATAAATTAAATTAGAGTAATAAAGATGGAAGATCGAGGTACATCTAGGTTTACCTTCCTATATTTACAAATAATATATATTATATTTTTAATCAATAATAATTTATAATGGGTATTATTGTGTTTTGATGGTATCATCCAGTCTTTTCTAAAAGGTTATTTGCTTTGGTTTATAATTTTACAAATGATCTAACTAAAAGCCACATTGTTGCCTTTCATATTTATAATATGATACATGTTATAGGTACACATTATATTATTTCATACTTTATATTATATTTTGGTTACATTCAACACATTGCCACCTATGGGTTTGGAAGGGTAATGCACCAATGACAAAAAAGGTCATTACAAGAAAATACTATTGTCTATACCATTATGCAGTATTTTATCATTCTGAGTATCAATTATATTAATACTTTTACGATAATAATAATGACATGGTATTATAGTATTAGAGTTATGATACGCTGTGACATTTATTAGTGATAGTTATTGCCATATTTGGTATTTAGATTAGGGAGTGAAATCTTCAATCAAGATTACAAAAGATAAAACGACTTTATATTTTTCCTAAAGTTAAAAGGGATTCTGCAAAAAGGTCCAAAAGGTAACGTCTCAAATAAGACTGTGTAACATGCAAAATACACTTACCGTGCTTGCATCTCAGAAACATAGTGCTCTTTTGTTTCAAGGATGGACAATGACACATGGTCTGTGCATTAAGACCTCCCTAAAGTTACTAAGAAGAGCAAGGACGTGTTAAAGTTAACCCCTGTCGTGCTGACCAAGAACGTCTTAACATCTGTTCCTGGGTTATTTGACAACAGGCAGCATGAAAGGTGACTAGTGTAAATTACACTGCACAGACATCAAAGACTTTTGCTATTCTTCTACACTCATGAACTGTGGTTTATCAACATTGGCTATGGACTTTGCAATAAAAAAATAAAGTTTATGGACTTTGATCTAACAATGATAAACGCAATATGGGACTGTATGAATTGGTAACCATTCATTTTTATCAAAGGATTTATTTCTAAGAGACTGTGTTTATGCCGGATTACATCGGAGATAAGAAGACATCAACTCAGAGGACATCATATGGTGACCGGATTTGGTTTTTGCATTTCTTTTTAGGTCTAGCGAAGTATAGTTTTATACATTTTTATATGATCAGTCACAGCCTGTCATAACAGGAATCAACATTATTATATTATTGAACTTACAACATGAATAATGCAAATTAATTATTATTCATCATTATTATTGATATTAATCCGTTATTGCCAAATAAGGAAAGAAGATTTGTTATTTTATTGATGTATTAATTAATTTTCGGGGTTATTTCACCCGCTTCAAGGGGGAATTGTAAAAACATTAAAATTAATACATCTAGTTATCAAATATTTTATAGAAGGACATATAAGTTCACAGTTCTGTTTATGTTGGAGGGCATAGTTTATTAATTAAGTTTTTATAAGGGATAAGTATTAAAATATCTATATTGAGTATACTTGAGTACTGGCATGGAAGGATATTTATATATTCTTCCCGAAGCTTCTCGAAGCTTCTAGAAGCTTATGTCATATGGAGCTATATTCAACTAAACACCCTATATGGACTGAGCAGCTGGTTTATAATACACGATGGAGGGGGTTACTTGCTCGCTCCTCCATATTGCCTGCTGTGAGAAGACTCGAGGCTGCAAAGATGAAGACACGCTAAGAGATGACATCCCCTGCATTGCCGTTCAGGAACCAAAGAAAGATGGGTAAAGACTTCCCATTGATCATTATGGACTAAATGAACTCTTTGCGTAGGCTATCAAAGTATATTATTTTTCCTTTCTGTAACTGAACCCTGGCAACCATTTTTAAATAGATAAAATACATTTATTTTTACATTTTTGAGGTCTTTTCATTCATGCGCCTTTACGTATTTGAAGAAAAATATATTTAAGAGTATATTTTTTAACAAGAACACATCAATTGGCCTAAAGAGAAATGAAGAAACATTTTGTGGACTGATGAGAAAAAAAATTGTTCTTTTTGGGTCCAAGGGCCGAACAGTTCATCAGACGATCCCCAAACTCTGAATTCAAGCCACCGTACACTCTGAAAACCATGAAGCCTGGTGGTGCAAGCTTCATGATATGGGCATGTTTCTCTTACTATGATGCCGGACCTATTTACTGCATACCAGGGATCATGGACCAGTTTGCATATATCAAAATACTTGAAGAGGTTATGTTGCCTTACGCTGAAGAGGAAATGCCCTTGAAATGGGTTTTTCAACAAGACAATGACCCTAAACACCAGTAATCGAGCAAAATCTTGGTTCCAGTCCAACAAAATTGAGGTTATTTAGTGGCCAGCCAAATCCCTTGACCTTAATCCGATAGAACACTTGTGGGGTGACATCAAGAATGCCGTTTCTGAGGCAAAGCCAACAAATGCAAATAAATTGTGGGATGTAGTCACAGCATTCTGGGCTGGAATAGCAGTTGACAGGTACCAGAGGTTGGTTGACTCTATGCAACATAGATATGAAGCAATTCTAAAAAACTGTGGTTACACAACTAAATATTAGGTTAGTGATTCACCGGAATGCTAAATCCTAAATAAAAGAGTATGTAAAGACAAATGTAGACACTACTTTTTTAACAGCCCATTGTTCATTTTTTTATATATTCTGTAAAGTAGTTAAAACTTATATAAATTTCACTGGATGTTTTGATTTAGAAAACAGTATTCAAAGTTCCCAATGCATGGAAATAAGAACTGTCGTAAGGATTTTGGGCTTAAGTCATGTTTTTGTACACACTGCTATTATTTTGAAATCAACTGTACATGAGAGAAGTCAGACGGGAAAAAACATTTTCATATTCAGTATTTGGGAATTGTATTGCACAGAAATCAAATCTTATTGCACATCACAATATTCAGAAAACAAATGTAAAGTGGCAGCAGGACAGGTCCTGGATCTGTAGGTGTCACCGATGTGGCAAACCTTAGTGATGTATGACCCGGAGAAGGAGGCTCCAGCACAAGGTGTTTTTTTTAATGGGACTGGATTTTTGGTCCAGGTTTTAGGAATAGCAACTACAGCTGGGTGGATCTGGCCGTTCCCTAACCTCCAGTTCCAGGATTTGGAACAAGGGATAAAATCCTGTATGGGAGTAGAGTTAAAAATACCTGTTTTAACTTGAGTCTGAAGGAAAGTGAGTTGACTTGTGATCCTGTGCAGACCTGGGTGTAGCTTTTTTTATTTTTTTTTTTTGTAAACAGTTGAGCCAGTACTGCTGGATTGACTATTTTGTTCGTTATGCCTTTGTGCCCAAGGGCTATTTTCTGTTTGTTTCTTCACGATTTAAGGACTACAATAAATCTTCTTGTTTTGCACCAAGCAGCTTCGTGACTGTGCCTACCTTAAGCTGCTGCCGTAGTGAGTATTACCTTATCGGAAGAAGCCATTTTCTTTTACAAACCTTTAATTGTCAAATGGTTAGGAAAAAAAATACCATCTATAGTCTATGACTAAGGGAATATAATTTACAGCACTAACTGCTTAATACTAAATGTATGCAAATACTAGTAAACATGTTTTATTGAAAAATAAACAGGAGCTACTATTCATGTCAATGTATCAATCATATGTATAAAATATTTCACATTTATAAACACAGTATAGCTTCATTTTAAAGACATTGTTCAATGAGTTTCTCTTCTGCTCGATATGATATCAAAGTGGATTGACCTCCATAACACGAAGTTTATGCATTTATATAATGATTCATTTTATTTTGGTATAAATAACCATCTAAGCCATTTTTGAAACTATGGTCAGCTTCAATTATGAAATGAGTAATTTCTTAAACCCTTCATGTCATCGACTGTACATGTGGGAAGTGCGTTTCTGCACCCTGCCCTACGTGTCCAGCTCTACGATCGCACTAACTCACAAGCAGAGCTGGCAAAATAATCAGCTGTCGTTAGCTATGAGACATAACTGACACCCTGCAGTAACACCCTCAATCGGTGCTAACACGGATCACAAAAGTTTAACCCCTCTAATGCCGCTGTAAATAGCCACAGCTACATCGATTGGCATAGCAGAGCAAGGGGGCTTCCTCTCTGCTGCGATCGACACAACTCGAATGTGATCATGTGTGGCTGATGGTCTTCTTGGTGACCTCTGGACGAATAATGGCAAGTGTGAACAGGTGCTAACCGCTACAACTATGTAAAATATAAACAAGGAGATACATCAGCACTCTGTAAGCGATAAGACATATAAGATTTTGCAAGCTTTCCCACCTACAAAGAATGAATGGGGTTGTAATTTTTATCGTAGGTACACTTTAACAGTGTTAAATAAACAGTGTTAATAATTAGCATTTTATTACATGACCTAAGTTTTTGATAACCTAGCAACCAGCAAAATTTCTGGTTCTCACAGACCTATTATTTTTTTCTTTAAGAAGCCCTCCTAATCTGCACTCATTAGCTGTATTAATTGCACCTGTTTGAACCCATTATGTGCATAGAAGACATCTGTCCGCACACTCAATCATGCTCCATCATCTCCACCATGACCAAGACCAAAGAACTGTTTAAGGACAATAGGCACAAAATTGTAGACCTGTACAAGCTGGGATGACATACAGGACAATAGGCAAGTAGCTTGGTGACAAGGCAACAACTGTTGGCACAATTATTAGAAAACAAAAAAACACAAGATGACAGTCAATCTTACTCAGTCTGGGGTTCCATGCAAGATCTCGCCTCGTGGGGTAAAGATGATTTTGAGAAAGGTCAAGAATCAGCCCAGAACTACATGGGAGGACCTGGTCAATGACCTGAAGAGAGCTGGGACTATAGTCTCAAAGATTACAGTCAGCATCACAGTAAGCAGTCATGGATTAAAATCCTGCAAGGTATCCAGGGTCTTCTTGCTCACGCCAGCACATGTCCAGGCCCATTTGAAGTTTGCCAGTGACAATCTGTATCAGCCAGAGGAGGCATGAGATCAGATAAGACCAAAAAAGAACATTCCATGTTTCCAAACCTCAACTATGAAGCATGGCGGTGGAAACATCATACTTTATTTTTCTGCAAAGGAGACAGGACAACCGCACCATTTTGAAGGGAGGATGGATGGGGTCATGTATCACAAGATTTTGGCTAACAACCTCCTTCCCTCAGTAAGAGTATTGAAGATGGGTTGTCACTGGGTCTTCCAGCATGAAGCATAACAATGACCCAAAACACTCAGCCACGGCAACTAAGATGTATTTCAAGGTCCTGGAGCGGCTTGGCCAGTCTGCAGACCTGAACCCAATAGAAAATCTTTGGAGGAAGCTGAAACAGAATGTTGCCCAGTGACAGCCCCAAAACCTGAAAACCTGTAGAAGTTTTATGGAGAAGTGGGCCAAAATCCTTGCTGCGGTGTGTTCAGACGTGGTCATGATCATTCAGGAAATGTCTGATCTATTTCTACCAAATATTAAGTTTTGTTTTTCTATTGTATCAAATACTTATGTCTAAAATGCAAAATAGTTAAAGATCATATAATGTAATTTTCTAGATTTTTTTTTATGTATTTTGTCTGTCACAGTTGAAGTGTACCTACAATAAAAATTACAGACCCCTCAATTCTTTTGCAGGTGGGAAAACTTGCCAAATCGCCAGTGTATCAAATACTTATTTTCCTCTGTGTATATGAAATTTAAACTGCATAATTGCTCCATCTAATATATTTAGAGAAATGAAGGTTCCTTTCTCAAAAACTGGACAATTCTTGTATGCCTATCAATCGTGGCAAGGTATCTTTCTTTGATGGGACCCTATATTAGCGTCATGCCTCTACTGGACTAAACGTCTACAATACATGTGCAGATAGGATCTAGCACTAATTAAAAACTAAATATGTTCATGTTTACTATAGCCGGGTTCAGATCGACCCACTTTATAACACTGTCACACTAGATAACTCTTTCAGTGAACTGTAAAAAACAAACAAACAAAAAAAAAAACAACAGTGGCAAAAGTTGCATGTAAATAAAAATGGTATAGCTAAAAATCTTGTCTGAACTCTGCTCCATCTATGGGAAAAATAAAAAGCTATACAGTCATATGAAAAAGTTTGGGCACCCCTATTAATGTTAACCTTTTTTCTTAATAACAATTTGGGGTTTTGCAGCAGCTATTTCAGTTTCATATATCTAATAACTGATGGACTGAGTAATATTTCTGGATAGAAATGAGGTTTATTGTACTAACAGAAAATGTGCAATCCGCACTTAAACAAAATTTAACCGGTGCAAAAGTATGGGCACCTCAACATAAAAGTGACATTAATATTTTGTAGATCCTCCTTTTACAAAAATAGCAGCCTCTTGTCGCTTCCTGTAGCTTTTAATGAGTTCCTGGATCCTGGATGAAGGTATATTTGACCATTCCTGTTTACAAAACAATTCCAGTTCAGTAAGGTTTGATGGTCGCCGAGCATGGACAGCCCGCTTCAAATCATCCCACAGATGTTCAATGATATTCAGGTCTGGGACTGGGATGGCCATTCCAGAACATTGTAATTGTTGCCTACATGAATGACTGATTAGATTTGGAGCGGTGTTTTGGATCATTGTCTTGCTGAAATATCCATCCCCTGCATAACTTCAACTTCATCACTGATTCATGCACATTATTGTCAAGAATCTGCTGATACTGAGTTGAATCCATGCGACCCTCAACTTTAACAAGATTCCCGGTGCCGGCATTGGCCACACAGCCCCAAAGCATGATGGAACCTCCACCAAATATTACTGTGGGTAGCAAGTGCTTTTCTTGGAATGCCGTGTTTTTTTGCCTCCATGCATAACGCCTTTTTGTATGACCAAACAACTCAATCTTTGTTTCATCAGTCCACAGGACCTTCTTCCAAAATGTAACTGGCTTGTCCAAATGTGCTTTTGCATACCTCAGGCGACTCTGTGGCGTGCTTGCAGAAACGGCTTCTTTCGCATCACTCTCCCATACAGCTTTTCCTTGTGCAACGTGCGCTGTATTGTTGACCTATGCACATTGACACCATCTGCAGCAAGATGAAGCTGCTGGTCTTTGGAGGTGGTCTGTAGATTGTCCTTGACTGTTCTCACTATTCTTCTTCTGCCTTTCTGATATTTTTCTTGGCCTTCCACTTCTGGGCTTAACAAGAACTGTACCTGTGTTCTTCCATTTCTTTACTATGTTCCTCACAGTGGAAACTGACAGTTTAAATCTCTGAGACAATTTTTTGTATCCTTCCCCTGAACAACTATGTTGAATAATCTTTGTTTTCAGATCATTTGAGAGTTGTTTTGAGGAGCCCATGATGCCACTCTTCATAGAAGATTCAAATAGGAGAACAACTTGCAAGTGGCCACCTTAACCCCTTCAGCCCCTGGGCACTTTCCGTTTTTGTTTTTTGCTCCCCTTCTTCCGAGAGGCGTAGCTTTTTTATTTTTCCATCAATCTTGCCATATGAGGGCTTGTTTTTTGTGGGACGAGTTGTACTTTTAAATGAAACCATAAGTTTTACCATATAGTGTACTGGAAAACGGCAAAAAAATTCCAAGTGCGGAAAAATTGCAAAAAAAGTGGGATTGTACAATAGTTTTTGGGATATTTTATTCACCGTGTTCACTATATGGTAAAACTGATGTGTGGGTATGATGCCTCAGGTCGGTGCGAGTTTGTAGACACCAAACATGTATAGGTTTACTTGTATCTAAGGGGTTAAAAAAAATTCACAAGCTTGTCCAAAAAACGTGGCGCACGTTTTGCGCCATTTTCCAAAACCCGTAGCGTTCTCATTTTTCAGGATCTGAGGCTCATTGATGGCTTATTTTTTTGCGTCTCGACCTGACGTTCTTAACGGTACCATTTTTGCGCAGATGCTACGTTTTGATCGCCTGTTATTGCATTTTGCTCAAAATTTGCGGCGACCAAAAAACGTAATTTTGGCGTTTGGAATTTTTTTGCCGCTACGCCGTTTACTGATCAGATTCATTGATTTTATATTTTGATAGATCGGGCATTTCTGAACGTGGCGATACCAAATATGTGTGTATTTTTTATTTTTTTAACCCTTTAATTTTCAATGGGGTGAAAGGGGGGTGATTTGAACTTTTAGGTTTTTTTATTTTTTTTAAATTTTTTAAAACTTTTTTTTTACTTTTTTTTTTATTTTACTAGTCCCCCTAGGGGGCTATTGCGATCAGCAATCCGATCGCTCGGCACTATCTGCAGATCTCAGCTACAGAGACAAAGACTACACCCATCACATTTTTGAAAATATTTTCTTTTCATGGGACAACTCTGTAGATATGACACTATAATACAATGTAAAGTAGTCAGTGTACAGCTTGTATAACAGTGTAAATATGGTGTGCCCTCTAAATAAATCAACACACAGCCATTAATGTCTAAACTACTGGCAACAAAAGTGAGTATACCTCTTAGTTAAAATGCCCAATTATCCATCTCCCTCCCCGATATCATTTGACTCAATAGTGTTACAAGGTCTCAGGTGTCAGTGCTGAGCAGGTCTGTTAAATTTGGTGTTATCGCTCACACACTATCTCATACTGGTCATTTTAAGTTCAACATGGCACTTCATGGCAAAGAATTCTCTGAGAATCTGAAAAAAAATAATTGTTGCGCTACATAAAAATGGCCGCGGCTATAAAAAGATTGCCAATACCCTCAAACTGAGCTGAAGCACAGTTGCCAAGACAATACAGCAGTTTAACAAGACAGGATCCAATCAGAACAGACCTCGCCATGGTTGACCAAGGAAGTTGAGTGAATGTGCTAAACATCATATCAAGAAGTCGTCTTTTTAAAATAGATGCATGAGTGCTGTAAGCATTGCTGCAGAATTTAAAAGGGTAGGCGGTCAGCCTGTCGGTGCTCACACCATATGCCATACATTGCATCAAATTGGTCTCCATGGCTATCATCACAGAAGGGAGCCTGTTCTAAAGATGATGCACAAGAATGCCCACTGTCTGCTGGAGACTAAAGCAGACTAAAGAGGGCTTTACACGCAGCGATATCGCTAGCGAGCATGCCCGCCCCCGTCGGTTGTGCGTCACGGGCAAATCGCTGCCCGTGGCGCACAACATCGCTAACACCCGTCTCACTATACTTACCTGCCTAGCAACGTTGCTGTGGCCGGCAAACCGCCTCCTTTCTAAGGGGACGGTTCGTGCGGCATCACAGCGGCATCACTAAGCGGCCACCCAATAAAAGCGGAGGGGTGGAGATGAGCAGGCCGAACATCCCGCCCACCTTCTTCCTTCCTCATTGCGTGCGGCCGCAGGTACGATGTTGTTCCTCGTTCCTGCCATGTCACACGTAGCGATGTGTGCTGCCGCAGGAACGACGAACAACATTGTACCTGCAACAGCAACGATAATCGGGATAGGAACGACTGGACAACGATCAACGATATAGTGAGTATTTTTGATCGTTACCGGTCGTTCCTGCGGTGTCACATGCAACGACGTCGCTAACGAGGCCGGACGTGCGTCACGAATTCCGTGACCCCAACGACATCTCGTTAGCGATGTGATTGCGTGTAAAACCCGCTTAAGGACAAAGATTACTGGAACAATATCCTGTGGTTTGATGAAACAAAGATAAAGTTGTTTGATTCAAATGTTACTCTAAAAATGCAACATGTGAGCATAGCCTTAAGGCCTCATCACACATAGCGATGTTGTTAGCGAGATCGCTGAAACGTCACAGGTTTTGTGACCCAACAGCGACTTTGCTAGCGATCTCGCTATGTGTGACACGAAGCACGCCTGTTGCGAAACGCGCGTCAATATGAGGGGTCACCGCACCACTCGTGGCATTTGATCAGCTGCCTGTTGGTAATATTGGTTACTATTTGAATGATTAGTTGTTCTTCTCTATTATATATATATATATATATATATATATATATATATATATATATATATGGATAATTGATTAGTGTCACATATAACTTTACAGCAGGCAATGTTTTCCTCTGCCATGTATAGTTAACTCATATTGTATGTAACTATTTCTCTACTATTACAAATTGTTAAATCTGTATTGTGGGTGCTGGCTCCCCATAGCAATACCATCCGTCATCTGGGGTGGTCAATTCGGGTTTTATGTGCTTATCAATATTTTATTAATAAAGAATTTTTGAATTCTTGCATTTTTTAAATTGGCTTGCTTGTTAATTAGTGTTGCTACGTATGACACATAGCAGCGACCGGCCCCCTGCTTCGATATTGCCGATCGTACCTAAACGTCCAAGTTCATTTTTTGATTGTTGGTGTCCCGCTTGGCACTATGCATCGCTGTGTTTGACGCGATAACAACGACGAGCGACCTCATTGGCACGCCTGGGTGACAGGGTCCCAACGACCGCCGAGGTCGTTATACGGATCGCTGTATCATTGCTGCATCGCTAATTAGATCTGCCTGTTTGACAGCTCACTAGCGACCATGTAGCGTCGTACCAGCGGTCCTGACCAGGTCGTATCTTTGTCGGGATCGCTGGAACTTCGCTACGTGTGACGAGACCCTAATGCGGGCGTCACACGATGCGATCTATCGTGCGATCACATGTGCAATCGTACCCGCCCCCGTCGTTTGTGCGTCACGGGCAAATCGCTGCCCGTGTCGCACAAAGTCGTTAAAATGCCGTCACACGTACTTACCTGCTGAGCGACCTCGCTGTGGGCGGCGAACATCCTCTTCCTGAAGGGGGAGGGACGTTCGGTGTCACCGCAACGTCACACAACCGCCGGCCAATAGCAGCGGAGGGGCGGTGATGAGCGGGACGTAAACATCCCGCCCACCTCCTTCCTTCCGCATAACCGACGGGTGCCGTGGGACACAGGTAAGCTGCAGTTCATCGTTCCCGGGGTGTCACACGGAGCGATGTGTGCTACCCCGTGTACGATGAACAACCGGCGCCATGAAAAATAAACGATTTTTTAAAAATAAGCAACGTGTACACGACTCACGATTTGTGACCAATTCAGCGTCGCTCGGAGGTGTCAAACGAAACGACATCACAAACGTTTCCGGATGTGCGTCACGAAAACCGTGTCCCCGACGATGCATCGTACGATAGATCATCTCGTGTGACGCCCGCATTAGAGTGCAACCACCTTTAAGTCATCATAGAGGGGCCAAAACTGTTGGTTATAGTTAAAATCCCTCAACAGCTGTTTAACGTCAAAGGTTTCTTTCATGTGGACTGTGTAACCAACTGGATTGGAAGGTAGCATATTGCCATTATGCATCAAGATGAATTTTAGACTTGTTTTGGATGAATTCTTAACCAAGAATCTGCAAAAACATTAGTGCATGCCCTCATCATCTCCCGCCTCGACTACTGCAACCTCCTGCTCTCTGGCCTCCCTTCCAACACTCTTGCACCCCTCCAATCTATCCTAAACTCTGCAGCCCGCTTAATCCACCTCTCCCCTCGCTACTCCCCAGCCTCGCCACTCTGCCAATCCCTTCACTGGCTTCCCATCGCCCAACGACTCCAGTTCAAAACATTAACCATGACATACAAAGCCATGCACAACCTGTCTCCTCCCTACATCTGTGACCTAGTCTCCCGGTACCTACCTGCACGCAACCTCAGATCCTCACAAGATCTCCTTCTCTGCTCCTCTCTTATCTCCTCTTCCCACAATCGTGTACAAGATTTCTCCCGTGCATCCCCCATACTCTGGAACGCTCTACCTCAGCACATCAGACTCTCCCCTACCGTGGAAAGCTTCAAGAGGAACCTCAAGACCCACCTCTTCCAACAAGCCTACAACCTACAATAGCCCTCAGCCCAGTAGACCACTGCGCAACCAGCTCTGTCCTCGCCTATTGTACCATCACCCATTCCCTGTAGACTGTGAGCCCTCGCGGGCAGGGTCCTCTCTCCTCCTATACCAGTCTGTCTTGTACTGTTAATGATTGTTGTACGTATACCCTCTTTCACTTGTAAAGCGCCATGGAATAAATGGCGCTATAATAATAAATAATAATAATAATAATAATAATTGATGAAGAACGTCCATTCCTCTGGATTATGACTCAATTTCAGAGCTTCCATTAAACTGTTGATGTTGTTGCATGCCACAAAATTGCCCACTATGAAGACATATTGGACAAGATCTTTATCATGGCTCTGGAACAAGGAAATCTGAATATCACCCGCTAGGAGATTCCATCTAAGAGCCTAGCCTTAAGGGCACTTTACACGCTGCGATCTCGCTAGCGAGATCGCTAGCAAGTGTACCAGCCCCCGTCGCTTACACCCGTCACACAGACTTACCTTCCCTGCCACGTCGCGTCACAGCGACGTCCCACGGCAGCCGTCCAATAGCAGAAGTGGGGCGGAGATGAGCGGCTGGAACATGCTGCCACCTCCTTCCTTCCTCATTGCCGGTGGACGCAGGTAAGGAGATGTTCGTTGTTCCTGCGGTGTCACACATAGCGATGTGTGATGCCGCAGAAACGAGGAACAACCAGTGGCATGCACCACCAACGATATTATGAAAAGGAGCGACGTGTCAACGATCAACGATTTTTGACATTTTTGCGATCGTTGATCGTCACTCCTGGGTGTCACACGCTGCGATGTCGCTAACGACGCCGGATGTGCGTCACTAACGACGTGACCCCGACGATATATCGTTAGCGATGTCGCAGCGTGTAAAGCACCCTTTACTCTTGGGCAGATCCAAATCTCTAACATGATCATTCAGTTCACTTTGTGTTATAGGATGTGGTTCGGTTGAAGTTACTGACAGAAAGTCTGGGTCGACTCGTGAGAGGAAGCTGCTTTATGACACCAAGATCCATCTTCTTCCTCACTTGACTGAAAATTGTTTCTGGTGCTTTTTTCAGTTCTTCTGTATGTGGTACTAGGCGTATTGCAGATTGAATGTTTGGATACTGTAAAATCAACTTTTTCTTTCTTGAAACTCCCTTCCTAGTGGGGGGACCATACAGAAATTGCAATAGGTCATGTGATTGGTTGGCTCTCCTGATCATTGGGACTGCAAAAGATATAATTCAGCTCACTTCATCACTATTGTAAAAATCTGTCGCTTTATCCACTATAAATTTATCTAATGTTTTGCCTGGTTTATGATCGGGAAAAGATATGAAACCTTTTTCTTTATCTAGAGATTTATTCTCTCAGAGCCAGTAAATTCATTTTCTGTTCTTTTGCATGTTCAATCATGGAGATACATTGCATATAGAAGAATGCAAACTATTTCAGGTAAAACAAAATATAGACTGGACTGTCAAAAGTTTTTACAAAGATACGACAGCCTCCGGATCCCCAGCGGTTGGAAGAAAAAAACGCCCAGCCGAAGGACAGAGAGTAAGAAAGGAAACATCGTGGTAAAGAGATAGCGAAGGAGCAAAGAAGGAAGAGGTAAAGTTTGGAAAAAGGATAAGGGGAGGAAAAAAGGGTGGGACAGTGAGGGGAGGAAAAGGGGGAGCAAGGGCCGCTCCTCCACACACCTTCATCCATAAGGTATCACTTTCTGTTTATCTCAGTGCCTCCTTATATTCATCTATCTGTTGGAAGTTGAGCTAATAGTACCATGTGGCCCAGAACTTCTTGTAAGTGTCATAGATTGAAAATATCAGGTCCTCCATATGCATAATGTCATTAATCCTCTCAATCCACAGTGACATAGCAGGACAGGTGACTTTCCTCCAGTTAAGAGGCACACACAACTGGGCCACTATAATTAGAAATCTCAAGAGCGAACGTTTAAACGCCGACCCCATTTTTCCAGCATACCCCGTTATTTTTTGTGAATAATCTGACTCACTCCTGTCCAAAAGGGTTGCAACACACTACACACTCAAAAGATATGTAGGAAAGTACCCTCTGCCCCGCTACACCACCAACACCTTGGATCCACTGAAGGAAACATTTGCTTGTAATTCGCCTCCTGTACACTTCAGCAAAAGGACGTCTTATGGGCTTGATGAATTATGTTGGAACACTGCTCCGGTGAGAAGGTTATACCTAAATCTCTTTCCTATTGCATAATGTAGGGGGGAGGTTGCTGATCCAGGGGCGAGACCAACAAGGAGTAGGACATTGAGAGAGTATGTTGAATAGGTCCCAATGCTAGGCAAGTGGATTCAAAAAGAGTCTTATCCTTCAAAAACTGCGTCCTAGCTGGAAGTGTGTTTAAGAAATGCTTTAGTTGGGAACTTCTCCAGTTCCCCATTAGCATCGTATCTGAAGCCGTGAGTAGCTCTTCAAGTGAGGGCCAGTCTGAGTGCCCACTCCACCTTGCTACTCTGTCAGAACCTCTCCTACTTCATGCCCTAAAAATGGTGTTCAAAGAGCCGAGACTAAAGCCGGGGTGACTGAGAATTGTTGCAAGGTTAGACAGGGAGGAATCACCACTCTGCCCAGTAATGAATCTAAGAAAATTTGTAGTGTGGGCCTAATTTAGGATGCGCTTTCAGGGGGGTGGGGGCAGCAGAGGCGAGCCAGGGGAGGGTGCATAGTGAGAAGTCTGAAAAGCTCTGTTCTATCTGGACCCACGCTCTGTTATTTTTGTTTCTACACCACTCAACAATCCATGCCAGGTGGGAAGTCACGTGGGACATCTTGAGATTCGGGATGCCAATGCCCCCTTCAGCTTTTGGTCTAAATAGGACAGCACGTTTAACCCTAGCTCCCTTGCTGGCCCAGATAAAGACCATTTGAATTACATTTATTGTTTTGAAGAAGGCTGATGGGACTGCGATAGGCAGGGCCCGTAGCAAATATAATAATCTTGGAAGGATATTCATTTTGAAGATTTGGGACTTACCAAACCAGGTAAAGTTAGATTTGGACCACCTCTCACAGTCTGCTCTTAGAGTTTTAAGAAGTCCAGGGAAATTGCATTGGTATAACATCGAAAGGTATGCCGTAATCTTTATTCCTAGATAGTTTAACGTTTGAGCTGCCCATTTAAAACTAAAAGCTCCCTTAAAGTGACTCACAAGCGGGTGAGGAAGACTAACATTCAAAGGCTTGGATTGGGAAAAATTAATCTTGAAGTTAGAGAGGCGAGAGTAGCTGCGGAATTTCGCCATTAGGTTAGAGAGCAAGATTCTAGGGTGCTGATAAAGAAAAGGAGGTCATCCGCGTAAGCAGCAATTTTGTGTGTGGAGGAGAGAATTTTTATTTCGTTAATATTCCCACTAGCCCGAATGTGTCTAAGAAAGGGCTCAATGGTTAGTAGAAAAATCAGAGGGGAAAGAGGGCAGCTCTGCCGCATCCCATTCGATATGCTAAAAGAGTCAGATAGGATACCATTCACCCGCACTCTGGCCAATGGAGAGAAATACAGGAACAAGACCAAATCAAACATTTTATTTCCCAATCTAATATGTGCTAGAGTTTCTTCCACAAAGGTCCAATTTACCCTATCGAAAGCCTTCTTGGCGTCACTTGAAAGGAGCATTAACAGCGTGTGGGCAAGATTGGCTCTATGGATTAGGTTTATCACCTTGGTGGTGTTGTCCCATGCCTCCCTCCCCATCATGAAAACAGCCTGGTTCAGGTGAACGATACCCTGCAATAACGGTGCCAACCTTGAGGAGAGAATTGTGCCAAATAGCTTAGTATCAACATTCAGGAAGAGATTGGACGATAGCTGGAACATTGTGGTGGGTCCTTACCTGGCTTGTGGATTATTGAAACGTGCACCTGCAGGACATCCATCGACGGAGAAGTCATGCGAGATATAGCATTAAATGAAGACAACAGGTGAGTAGACAAGTGCTTCTGGAATTTTTTATAGTATGGCAGAGAAAATCCATTCTGACCCGGCACCTTCTCCAATTGGGATGAGGAGATAGCAGAGGCTAAAGGGTACTTTACACGCTGCGATCTCGCTAGCGAGATCGCAAGCGATCGTACCCGCCCGCGTCGGTTGTGCGAAACGGGCAAATTGCTGCCCGTGGCGCACAACCTTGCTTACACCCGTCACACGGACTTACCTGCCCTGCGACGTCACTCTGGCTGGCGAACCGCCTCCTTTCTATGGGGGCGGTTCGTGCGGCGTCACAGCGACGTCACACGGCAGGTGTCCAATAGAAGCTAAGGGGCGGAGATGAGCGGGACGTAACATGCCGCCCACCTCCTTCCTTCCTTCCGCATTGCCGGTGGAGGCAGGTAAGGAGATGTTCGTAGCTCCTGCGGTGTCACACACAGCGATGTGTGGTGCCGCAGGAACGAGGAACAACATCGCTAATAAGCAGAGAACGATTTTTGGTTTCAGGACGACCTCTTTTGCGATCGTTTAAGGACGCTCGTACTTTTAAGGTCACACACTGCGATATCGTTAATGACGCCGGATGTGCGTCACAAACACCGTGACCTTGACGATAATTCACTAACGATATCGCAGCGTTTAAAGTACCCTTAACTTTTGTTTGCAGACATGGGAGGCCAGAGGTTTTAATGTAGTCCTGAAAGGCCAATGCAATCTCTTAGGACAAGTGAACCTTGTCCTGCGTCACTGTGTCATCTAGCAGGGCAGGGTTAACTTTCCATTGCCACTGTCTAAGTAATGGGGAGGAAAAAAGAATGGAGATTGTTACCAGTGCGTGGTCACAAAAAGTAGTAGTGTAGATCCCTGCCGTCTGTTTTTTGTCGAGGTCTGCATAACTAGTAAAAAATAGTCTAAACTTGAGTAAGAGTCATGGACCGTAGAGTAGAATGAAAAATCTTTGTCATTGAGGTGTAGAATATGAAAAGTATCTAGCTGTTGATATATGTAAGACCCTTTTAACTTTACGTAGATCCGCAAATGACAGGGCTGAATATCCAGTCAAGTTGTGCATTAGTGGCTCGAGGGCCATATTCAAGTCTCCCCCAGCACCAGGGTCCCCTCTGCAAATTCATCCCCACATTCCAAGAAGTGTGTTAATGCTGAAATCTGGCTTGTATTCTGCATATATAGCGAGGCAAAGGTGTAGGGCTCTGCAGCAACTTTCCCCTTAACCATTAGCACTCGGCCCTGGTTATCATGACAGGAGTCAGTAAATTCCCAAGAAATCTCTCGCGAAATCAAAATACTAGTGCCTTGTGATTTCGGATCGGGTGAGAGACTATGGTAGGCATGCGGGAAAAATGGGTTAGCTAGTTTAAATGGCTTGTTCACACACATATGAGTCTCCTGAAGGAATACCACCTGTATGTGACTAGTTTTGAAATATTGAAAAATGATGTATCTCTTACCAGCGCCATGGAGGCCCTCTGAAGGGGGGGGGGAAGGGGAAGGGGAGCTGAAAGGAAGAGACTAGAGTTGAATAAGGGACGAGGGAACAAGGAGTTAGTCGAGATAAAGTAGTGTAGAAAGAGAGCTTTAAAAGGAAAGGTACAGACCTATTGTCAAAGAGATGTAGAGACAAAAAGAAACATGCAAGAAAAGAGCACGAGAGAAACAAACCTAGTTCGGACCCAACCGGACTAGGTGACATCACCTAAAGGTACAAGCGGGGTCACTGGGGATAAGGATAACAATAGGGTGGAGGTCTGTAGAACACAGGACTCTATGAAGCTTTAGGCCTTGTGCGCACACTGCGTTTTTTGCCGCGGTTTTGCTGCATGTTTTGCTGCAGAAAATGTTTACAACCTTGCTGCAGTCCTTCCCCGGCAAAACCTATGGTTAAAAAAAAAAAAAAAGCTGTGCGCACACTGCGTTTTTTTTTTCACCAACAGGTTTTACTGCATGTTTTCTGCAGCAAAAAGAATTGCATGTCACTTTTTTTCCGCAAGTACCTGCAGTTTTTGCCATAGATAATGGTCAAAAACCGCAGGGAACAACCCACGGAAAAACACGGCAAAACCGCTGCAAATCACAGTAAAACCGCATGCGGTTTTCGGGTGCGGTTTGCTGCGTTTTTTACCGCGGATGCGGTAATCTTTCAGAGGGTTCGGAATTTTCTTAAGAAAATTCCATTTTCTAGTGCGCACAGGGCTTTATACCTCTTTACCCATTCTTCCTTCTCTCTAATGGACAAAAGAAGGAGGCAATAACTTCTCCAACAGTATAGCAGAATTAACCCACAAACAAAAACCAGGACATAGCGGGTAAACCCTTTCATAACCAAAAACATTCAGTAGAATGGGACTCATGGCACCCATTAAAATACAATAACCCCTAGGGCGGGATTTTATCTGTCTAGGGCCAGATCACTAGAACTATTATGGGACCATTAGTCGCTGATTTAACAGTAAGATTTAATCCCCAAGAACAATGTCTCACAGTGTCCATAAGTCCCAGATTTAAGACTGGAAGGAAAGATTGTCTTGGGTCTAACTGTTCTTACGGTAGTGTATCATCAGAAAGCAATGAGCAGTCTCCATCCGTGTTAAGGCGAGAAGGAGCCAGCTTAATATTTTTCTTGTTTCTCTGCGAGGGTCGGAAGAGGCTCTCCACCGCTAGCCAGACCGGTACCTGAAACAACGTAATGTCCAAAATGCGAAAAGACCCTCAAGATCCCGCCGGAAGCTGGGTGAAAGAGGCTCTTTCACTCAGCACCCAGCTTTCCCATGCTCTGCTAAACATCTTTCACTCAGCACTCAGCTTTTCCATGGTAAAAATGTATAGCAGAGCATGGGAAAGCTGCGTGCTGAGGGAAAGATGTACAGTAGAGTAGGGGAAGGTTCATGCTGAGGACAAGATGTATATGAGAACATAGGAAAGCTGGGTGCTGATAGAAAGAGGGATTTCAGATGGGAAAGCTAGCTGCTGAGGGAATGAGCCAAGTGTCAGCATCATTATTCTGTACCCTGAGTGTCGGTGTAATTATATTGTATCCCGAGTGTCAGTGTACGGTTGGGAGGGGGGGGGGGCAGGTCCAAATAATGCATCGGGGCTCATTAAACTCTAGTTACGCCACTAGCCTCTGCCTTAGGGAAGAGCCGCACCAGCTCTGATCCACCACTCCCACCACACGATGCAGCAGCTGAGGTTATGCTGTCTACTGTCCTCTTCCTCCTGGACATCGTCGTTGTAGAAAAGGACAGCTAAACGTGGGAATCATTGCCTGGGTCCACAGAGCTCTGGAAGCCTGCTTCCTCACACGGCCATTGCTAAGCTACGCCCCTGAACTGTTCACTTCTCCTGAGGGTGGATTTAAATTCTTTTGTAATCTTTAGAATGGTCTCTCATTCAGTGTCATTTTTTTTTCCTTCTTCTTCTACTGTTTCACCTGCCAGTTCTTTGGGCATTATTTTTGCTGCATTTTCTAATTTTCTTTTCCAATAACCAGAATAATGCATTTTTCTTTTTTTTTTTGCAATAAGTGATTCTTCAATGCTAGGAAGAAATTTATTCAAATACACTATTGTTTAATCAGGATTTATAAACTCCTCATCCATGTCTGACATTCCAGGTTCTTGCATATGTCGCGGGCGGGGAGGGGACGCTGCGCTCACCCACTGCTCGGGTCCGGCTCTGTCTGTAGAGTATTTTTCTCTTTTACAAGTTGCAATCTGCAGGGAAAAAAAAAGAAAAAATGCACGGTTTCGCTGCGTTGCTCAGAAAGGTAGTGATGAGGTTATTTGGGATGTAGATTTATTAATTATTTACATGCCACTACGCGTTTCGGGGGTACAACCTCCCCCTTCCTCAGGTACCGCGATTTGGTGCGTTTTTGGCTGCGTTTTGCTGCGTTTTTGATCTCTGCGTTTTGCTGCGTTTTTCCAATGCATTGCATGGGGGGAAAACGCTGAAAAACGCAGGAAATAATTGACATGTCCATTTTTTTTTTCAAGCTCAAAAACGCAGCTTAAAAAAACAGTTGTGTGCGGACAGCAACATTGAACACTCATAGACTTTGCTGGGGAAGCAAAGTCATGCAGTTTTGAGGCCAAAAACGCACCCGAAAAACGCGCAAAAACGCTGCGAAAAACGCACTGTGCGCACATAGCCTAAAAGTATCATCTGAAATAAAGCAGTGACGGCTGCGACCCATGCACTGCCCGCAATCAAGGGGGCATGTGCCTGTGGGTCACAAGCAGCCTGAGGGGCCGCATACGGCCCCAGGGTCGTGTGTTTGAGACCCCTGTTTTATAGTAACACGTAACAGTTACAGTTTTATCTAAAGTCAGTATTAATAATAAACTCCCCCCCATTAAACTATTAATACAAATGCAGCAAAACTGAACACACTAACCCAGATTGTAGTACTCTGACTCACTTGATGCCTGTGTAGAGACTTAGGTTTGTTTAAAGGGAATCAGTCACCAGCTTTTTCCCTTATAAGCTGCAGCCAACACCATTGAGCTTTTATATACAGCATTCTAGAAAAATGTATATGTGCTCAGGTTCCTCGGTAGAACATAAAAAAGACTCACCTAGGGGGCAGTCCGGTGTGATGGGTGGTGCTACTCTCGGTCCGGCACCCCCTCCATCTTGTGCAGTCACGGTCGTCCTTCCCAGCCCTGTGTGGACAACGCGTCCTACGTCATCCACACAGAGTCTGCCTAATTAAGTACGAAACATGTGTTGGGGCGGTGAGGATAGGCAGATACCAAAACACACATGTAAGTTCTCCTTCTGTAATACGAAACATTTTTATATTGATTTTTTTCAGTATCACATTATGATGTGGCAATACAACTATTCACCACTAGGTGGCAATAATTGCTCACTATAGTGTACTCAGATAGGGAAAACTCTACTAACATATTTTGTTGTGTGTGATTAGTCTGTGAACATTGAGCAATTGATGCAGTGTTTACATAGCATTTTGGTAAATTGTGCTAAGGACCCTATTGGACTAGCAATCCTTGTTGATTCAATAATGATATATTAATTTTGACATATTTATTCTGGTTGTGTGATATTTTAATACAATAAATAAAATTTGAGCTTTATACTCGTTTGGTAAAATAGTTTTCTGTTTGTTTGGTATTGTCTTTGGAGTTTAGCTGTAACTGAACATTGATACTTTGTGAATACTCAGCATGTATACTATGTGTGAACACGGCCTCAGCGTTACATTTTTATTTCATTTTTAATGGATTTAATAGAGAAAAATAATCAATTGCGCCATTTTTTTTGCCATTTATCGATCCCCATAAATAATCGGATAGCTGTGTTGTTTGGGTCATTACGATTACAGGGACACCAGATATGTCCATGTTGTTTGCTGATTTACTGATGTTTATTATTTTCGAAAAGAGTGCAATCACATTGCTGTAATTTATTTTTTGTTCTTTTTAGTAATTTTATTAGACAAAGAAAAAAATCTCTTTTCCTCTCACTCTAGAATGCAGGACACAGATGCTGCCCTGTACAATGGATCTCTACAGTATGTCCTGTGTAATCTGCTGTGGAGGAAGATGTAGCGTTGCAGCTTGAACTATATCAAATCCATTCTCTGACATCATCACAGCCTGTGGCTCAATAGCAAGGGCTGCTGGAACATGATTGAAAGTTACTGGTTTGATGCCAAGGAGGTTTAAAAAAACAAAAGAAAACTTTATATATATATATATATATATATATATATATATATAAAATATAATTTGAAATTTTTTTCTCATTTCTTTATAGTAGTTTTATGGGAACAAAAGAATCTGACTTTTTCCTTCAGCTACATAGAGGTACAGTATATATCTATGTATATCTCTATGTAACTGAATAATCTGCTTCTAGCTTCTCAGCCTGCAACACAGGTCAGGATTACCAAATCCTCCTGTTCAGCTCAATACAAGCAGTGGCTCAATGGTAGAGCTGCTGCCTATGGACAATGAGTTCTAGTACTGGGAAACCAGAGCAGATGAGAATTGAATTTATTCACTGCACTGAAAGGAGAAGCTGGGAGAGAGTGGTTGGGAGGAATTAAAGTCAATTGTATTGGAAATCAGAGGAAGAACATACTTTGTTTTACACATGGTGTACAGTTAGACAGATACAATATATATATATATATATATATATATATATATATATATATATGATATATATACACACACATCTACAGTACAGACCAAAAGTTTGGACACACCTTCTCATTCAAAGAGTTTTCTTTATTTTCCTGACTCTGAAAATTCTAGACTCACATTGAAGGCATCAAAACTATGAATTAACACGTGGAATGAAATACTTAACAAACAAGTGTGAAACAACTGAAAATATGTCTTATATTCTAGGTTCTTCAAACTAGCCACCTTTTGCTTTGATTACTGCTTTGCACACTCTTGGCATTCTCTTGATGAGCTTCAAGAGGTAGTCACCAGAAATGGTTTTCCAACAGTCTTGAAGGAGTTCCCAGAGATGCTTAGCACTTGTTGGCCCTTTTGCCTTCACTCTGCGGTCCAGATCACCCCAAACCATCTCGATATGGTTCAGGTCTGGTGACTGTGGAGGCCAAGTCATCTGGTGTAGCACCCCATCACTCTCCTTCTTAATCAAATAGCCCTTACACAGCCTGGAGGTGTGTTTGGGGTCATTGTCCTGTTGAAAAATAAATGATGGTCCACCATCACACCTCCTCCTCCATGCTTCACGGTGGGAACCAGGCATGTAGAGTCCATCTGTTCACTTTTTCTGTGTCGCACAAAGACACAGTGGTTGGATCCAAAGATCTCAAATTTGGACTCATCAGACCAAAGCACAGATTTCCACTGGTCTAATGTGCATTTCTTGTGTTCTTTAGCCCAAACAAGTCTCTTCTGCTTGGTGTATATCCTTAGCAGTGGTTTCCTAGCAGCTATTTTACCATGAAGGCTGCTGCACAAAGTCTCCTCTTAACAGTTGTTCTAGAGATGTGTCTGCTGCTAGAACTCTGTGTGGCATTGACCTGGTCTCTAATCTGAGCTGCTGTTAACCTGAGGCTGGTGACTCGGATAAACTTATCCTCCGCAGCAGAGGTGACTCTTGGTCTTCCTTTCCTGGGGCGGTCCTCATGTGAGCCAGTTTCTTCATAGCGTTTGATAGTTTTTGACACTGCACTTGGGAACGCTTTCAAAGTTTTCCCAATTTGTTGGACTGACTGACCTTCATTTCATAAAGTAATGATGGCCACTCATTTTTCTTTACTTAGCTGCTTTTTTCTTGCCATAATACAAATTCTAACAGTCTATTCAGTAGGACTATCAGCTGTGTATCCACCAGATGTCTGTACAACACAACTGATGGTCCCAACCCCATTTATAAGGGAAGAAATCCCACTTATTAAACCTGACAGGGCACACCTGTGAAGTGAAAACCATTTCTGGTGACTACCTCTTGAAGCTCATCAAGAGAATGCCAAGAGTGTGCAAAGCAGTAATCAAAGCAAAAGGTGGCTACTTTGAAGACCCTAGAATATAAGACATATTTTCAGTTGTTTCACACTTTTTTGTTAAGTATTTCATTCCACATGTGTTAATTCATAGTTTTGATGCCTTCAATGTGAATCTACAATTTTCAAAGTCATGAAAATAAAGAAAACTCTTTGAATGAGAAGGTGTGTCCAAACTTTTGGTCTGTACTGTGTGTAAATGGCATAGACTTCACACACGGCTCTGCTCCATACACAACATTCAGACGCGGCTTCATGCACGATGAACACACATGGCTCCACTCCGTTCACATAGTTCACACACGGCTCTGCTACATCCACACTGTAAATCCCTCCTGACCCCACACATAAACTTCCCCTCATCCAGCACAGCAGAGTCCTGCACACACTGAGGAGCTGATCATGTGACCCCTGACTCCTCCCCTCCATGTGACATCATCACAGGTCCTGTAAGCACAGAGCGGCCATATGATCTAAGCTATATGCTAGAGTGTATGGGCTCCTACTAGGGATAACGAAATTTCTCATGTGATACAGGCGTGTTCAAAATGCAGCCGAATGTTTCCAGACGGTATAAACATTCTTTTTCGAAGTCCACGTGGGCATGGAGTTTTTAATAGAAGCGAGGGTGAGACGACAGGAGGGGGGTGCAGGGGAGGAGGTTCATGCATAGTTATGGAGGACAAGAAGAAACGTCACCACGCCCACCACCCAAGCAATTCACTTCCATAATCCAGGAAGGAGCTCATACATTCTAGGCTCAACCATATATCTAGTGTGCGGCTCTGCAGGAGGAGGTATGTGGATGTACCGCCCCGGTGTTGGTCGGGCTGCTCGGATCCGGGATCGTCGTAGCTCGAGGGGGTCATCCGGACCCGGGCTTGGTGGACACTTTGATCCGTAAAAGGGGGTATTTACAGGGGAGAACTTTGTGGCGCCACCTGCGAGTTGCGGTAATGGGAGTACCGCCGCTGCTATAAGGAGTACTGGGGCAAATGGAGTTGAGCAGCCTGATGTTAGTCCCTCCACAGGTAGGGAAGGCCCCGGGCTCAGGGGTGTTGGTGGTTATTTGGGAGAGCAGGGTGCAGGGGTTCCAGGGTACTCACTGAATGTAGTCGTGGTGCTGGATGAGGTTTATAAAGTAGACACACACTGTAGGTAAACCAAGCCTCTGTGTATCACAGTCACGGCAGGGAGCCCGTCCAGGTATCCGCTCCCACCGGTGTCACTTGGTAATCCGGGGCCTGCCTCCGTGCACAATTTAGTTGTCTGTTTGTGGCCCCGTGGCTTGAAGCTGTTAGGGCCCCACTCACTATGTGTAGTGTAGTTGTGCTCTTGAGGGCTGGCACTTGGGACTTCAGTGGGCTGCTTTTTTCCTGGAAAACCCTGTCCCCCGCATTATGCTGATGCCTTCAATCTCTGAGCTCTGTGGGAAGGTCCCTGAAGGTCTCCTTCCTCTGCAGGTTAATTGTCAGGACGTTGAATCGGCTCCTGACCTAGGTTCCTGTACCCTGTCGTGCTTGGTACCGGTCAGTGTCTTTGGGTTTTCTGCGACCCAACCTCGAGCTAGCTCCCCGGAAGCTACCACTCCAGCTCCTCACTCTTTGAGGGCTCTCACTACTCTCTCTCTCTCTCTCTCTCTCTCTCTCTCTCTCTCTCTCTCTCTCTCTCTCTCTCTCCCTCCCTCCCACCAGTCTGCCTGACCCCTAGGTGGGTGGCCCTTTTCCTGCTAGACCAACCTACTGATGTATCTGACAGGTCATGATGTGAGGTGTTGATTGGGATTTTTGGTGCTGATGGTAGTGACACCGGTTTCTGGGAACCTGGAACCATGGGGGGTAGGTCCCGCACCCTGGGTGAAAGGATACAGTTCCCTGTGGCACCCTGATATATTCAGGAGCGCCACATGGAGATTCCCCATTACTGGGGGCAGGGGGCATTAACCCCCTCAGTGCTGCGCTCACACTCCAGGAGACAGAACATGTTCCCGTCTGTGCGGCTCTATCAGGAGATCTGTCTGTATGGGATTAGATTGGGTCACTTCTCTCCTGACGCCGCTCTCTGCTCTGTTACTGTACAGTCTCCATTATGGCCACCGCCCGCTCCATGTTGTCACTATCGGGAGATATTAATGATCTATCATTATGATCTGTTACTGACGGCCCCGGTTCTATGTTCTGTGATAAATCTCTGTGTGTGACTATAGTTGGATTGTGTGTTATACCGGGGGCAGGACGGGGCCAGGACTGGATGTAGGGATCATGTGAAGCCGGTAACAGCTCCGGAGATTTCTTACATGGGATCTTTCTGATGTTACATCGTCATCTTCTCCCCATTCAGGTCCCTACAATATCGGATCCTCTCAGATCTTCTATATAAGAGAATTTTCCTGATTGACCCATCAAGGATGGATAAGGACAAGATGGCGGAGAGGATATTACACCTCACCCTAGAGATCCTCTTCCGGATTACTGGAGAGGTGAGAGATTCTGATGACGTCACATTACATCATTCTTATCTATGGGAATAACAGATGGACAGAACTGGAGAGGTGAGGACTCTGGAAATGTCTGTAGTGAGATTTATTAATGTGTCTCTCCATATCCAGGATTACACAGTAGTGAAGAAGACCTCTAGTGATCGCTGTCAGGACCCTGTGTCTGAGGAATGGGGAAGACCCCTGAGCCCAATCACGGGGCCTCCACCTCACCCCCTGATACATGAGGACATCAATGACCAGAAGATCCTAGAACTCACCTACAAGATGATTGAGCTGCTAACTGGAGAGGTGACACTGCTGGGAATGCTGGGACATTATACAGTAACGCTATGAAGGGATCGGGGGATGACGGTATCATTGTATGTGTCAGGTTTCTATAAGGTGTCAGGATGTCACCGTCTATTTCTCCATGGAGGAGTGGGAGTATTTAGAAGGACACAAAGATCTGTACAAGGACGTCATGATGGAGGTTCCCCAGCCCCTCACATCACCAGGTAATAGACAGGACTAAATACACACGGCCTATAATTATCTGTATGTAAAGAATGAATTCAGTCCCTGTATGTGTTTCCTCCAGTTCTATCCAGTGAGAGGACAACACCAGAGAGATGTCCCCGTCCTCTTCTTCCACAGGACTGTAAACAGGAAAATTCCAATGTTCCTCAGGATGATCAGGTAGATGGAGAGAAGGTGTCATGAAATCTCCCTATGATGTGTAGACGGCTGTGAAGGTCAGGTGCTCAGTCTTCTTTTATCCACCAGAATTATACACTGAATGGCCAATTTATTAGAGACACCGGTCCTTTTCTGGTATAAAGTTTCCTAAATGGTAATTTGATCAGTGACTCTGGAGTGAAGAAGAAAATCCAGTGATTAGTTTTCTGTGGATCACTTGCAGTGTGAATCTACATAGGAGTGGGAACATAAAGTGATCTGATTGACTTTGACTATTTAGTACATACAATGGTGTTGAGATTATACTGAAAATATTGTGATAAAGGAAAAATATTCAGTGAAAGCAAATCCTGTGAATATCAGCAACTCATCAGAGAAAGGAGTAAGAAGGAGTTAGTCAACAATTGTTCTGAAGAACAGTCGGTGCTCAGTCTTGTACTGCAGATGAAGAGAAAACTGCTGCTAAAGCTAGTGTCTGAACAGACAACTCTTCAGCTCAGGAGCTTACCTAGGGCTTGTGGGAAATCAATGCCATCCATCTATAGCAGACTTTCACTTATGACAGAACAATGCTCGATGTTACAATGGTCGGATAGTCATGAATTGTTTCCAAAATATGACAGAAGTTGTTCTTGCTTCCCGGTCTTCAGATCTTAGTCCTATAGGGCATCTCCAGGAGAAGGTAGATCGGGCCGTTCAGAGCAGGTCAGTACCTCAATCTTATTTGTGGCATCTGTAAAAAGCTGTCCTGTCCTTAAGGTCCAATATTACTGAAGAACGATCAACACAGACTGGACCTGATGACATAGAATTGCTATAGTTCTGAAGACCGAAGGTGAATGTACCCGATACTAGATGGTGTCTGTAATAATGTGGCCATTCAGTGTGTTTTATACTTGGTGGAGATGACAGGATAAAGCTGATCATAGACATTAGATGTTGTCTGGATCTTCTCACAATTTTCTGGTTATGGAGACTGCTGGTTACAATTAGGAGGTGACAGGTTGGATTATACAGGAGACCTGCAGCTCTTGATATCTACTGCCGTCAGTTTTGATCGTCATGTTCATTTATGTTCTTTTCTGTTCTTCTGAATAATTTCTAATGACTTCTCCATCTGTCTGTGACTTTTACAATATTTGATCAGGGTGAAGATCTGACCCATATTAATACTACAGAGATATATATGAGGTGTGATGAGCGGTGTAAAGAGGAGATTCCTACAGATAACCGCACAGGTGAGTAGTGACCACTAAATCCATAGATGTCACTATACAGTTGTGCCAGAATTTTAGCATAAACTCCTTAATGAATCTGAGCCACTGTGTTGAATTTTCTAAGTTATGGTTTGAGAATACTGATGTGTGATTGAAATGGTAGAAAAAATTCATGTGTAGTGAATGAATCATACATTTAGGTGAAAACCTTGGTTTAAGAGCTCCGCATAGAGCACAGGATAAATGTGAGTTCAGCCATAAAAGTGATCTAAAATTGTATGCACCCCATAATGCGAGTACTGTACAGCCACATATAGGGTATTACTATATACAGGAGAAATTTCCCCTTGTTAAAATGTAAATCTCAGGCTAAAACAAGATATTAGTGGTATGTGTTATTATTTCTTCTTCAGCACCCCACGGTATCATATATTCTGTGAACACGTGTTTTGTCAATATGCTCAGTGCCCCCAGATTAATTCACTGAGGGATGTAGTTTGTAAAATGGGGTAATTTATGGGGGATTCTTTTGTTTTGGTTCCTCAGGGACTCTCGCCAATGTGACATGGCACCCACAAACCATTCTAGCAAAATGTGAACTCTAATATGGCGCTCCTTCCCTTTTGAGCTGTGAACTTTGCCTGAAAAAATTAGTTTCTGACCACATATGGGTTATCAGCGTTCTCAGGAGAATATTGATCCTGCTTTCTATTGCGCAGTTTCTCATGTTACCACTATAAAAATGAGAAACGTGAAGCTGAAGTAACATTTTGTAGGAATAAAAAGTAATTAATTGCCACGGCCCTAATTTATACAATTCTGTGAAGCGCGTATAGGTTTCAGATGGTCATCACACCCATGCATAAATTTATTGAGATGCGTAGTTTCAAAAATGAGGTCACTTGTGGGGTTTTCTACTGTTTTAGCACCTCACTGGCTCTCCAAATGCAACATAGTGTCCACAATTTGTTCTAGGAAAATTGCCCTCCAAATCTCATACAGTGCTCCTTCCCTTCTGTGTCCTGCCGTGCGCCCAAACAGTAGTTTCCTACCTAATATGGGTGTACTAAGGAGAAATTACACAACAACCTGTGGTTGTTCTCCATTTACCTTTGTGAAAATGAAAAAATTGGGTTAAACAATGTTTGAATTAAAAAAAAGTGTTTTCATTAACCCGAGAGCACCCCGCCAGGGACACTCGAATCCAATGGGGCAAAATGATCCTCATCCATTATTCTCCTGACAATCACCTCTGTGACTGGAGACGAGGGAGCCACATTCCACCAATCTGTCTAACCCAGCCAGGAGGTACAACCAGGGCCCTCCCGGAAAAGAGTCCACGAGAGCCAGGTGCCAACATACTTGTCCCCATCATCTGCCTTAAGGGACTCCATACGTTCCAGCCCATTCAACTCCTCGAACCATTCCCCGACAGAGGGGACTGTAGTCGTCCTCCAATGTCTTGGGATGATCATGCGAGCAGATATGAGGAAGAAACGCAGGATTCCCCTCTTGGACTCAGAAAGGGAGCCCGGCAACAAGGACAGCAAGGCAGTCTGAGGTGTAGGGAAAAACCGTATACCCGTCACTTGAAAATATATCTCGAAAATTGTGTCCCAGAATGTGCGCAAAAGAGAGCAGGACCACCAGATATGTTTGATAGTACCAGTTTCCGATCCACATCTCCAACAGGCATCCGGTACAGAATGAAAAATTCTGTGCAGCAGGTCAGGGTATCTATACTATCTGGTAAGAATTTTAAAGTTTTTCTCTTGTGCGTCACAAGAAATCGACACTTTGTGAGAGAGTATAAATATTTTAAGGCAATCGTGTTCTGACAGTGTGATTTGGAGTTCTCTCTGCCAAGTCTCAATATAGGCCGGGACATTCCTATGCTGGGTTTCGCATAAGAGGCTATATATCAGAGAGAGAGTGTGCTTTGGTGCCATAGTGAGCAAAGAGTATGGACTCAAAAGGGGTAGGGGGGGTTGAGAGGGCACCTCTCGAGAATCTTTTTTGAAGAAATGTAGTCAGCTGGACATACCAGCCAAGACAATCTTCTCTCCGGGCAGGTCCCCTGTAGGGCCTCAAAAGATGCAGCTCCAGACAGCCTTTTAGCTACCTGCCGCAAGGTCACTCCTTTATGAGGGCTTCAACATAAAACGGAGGACCTCTCCATTGCAGGTGGAAAATCTAAATTGTTAAAAAGCAAACTCATACGATCCGGTCTATATGTCAGATTCAGAGTCTCGATGTGTCTGTCCCAAAAGAACAAAAGGGCCTGAGTCAGAGGTTGAAACCTCGAGACAGCTGGGCTATGATGTAAAGGGGCCCACAGAAGCTGTTTCAATGCAAAAGGGGACAAAAGGGACTCCATACTAACCTACTGTTTATTAGAATCATTGAAATTCCAATCTAACACTCTAGCTAGGAGTGTACTTTGGTTGGGCCCAAATCCAAAGGAGGCGTTGGCCTCCCTGATTTTGAAAAATATTACCAAAGGGGCAAATCTAATCCCTGGTCTTCCATCTACTGCATGCCCTTTGTAACTGCCGAAAGTAATGTGGGATTTTTATCGGGACCGTTTGAAAGAGATAAAGAAATCTCAGGAGTATAGGGTGCTTTACACATCGCGACATCGCTAACAA
Source organism: Anomaloglossus baeobatrachus (assembly GCF_048569485.1). Classification (NCBI taxonomy): domain Eukaryota; kingdom Metazoa; phylum Chordata; class Amphibia; order Anura; family Aromobatidae; genus Anomaloglossus; species Anomaloglossus baeobatrachus. The sequence goes on along the minus strand of NC_134357.1, from coordinate 508,381,858 downwards.
TATATCGTCGTGGTCACGTCGTTAGTGACGCACATCCGGCGCCGTTAGCGACATCTCAGCGTGTGACACCAAGGAGGGACAATCAACGATCGCAAAAGCGGCAAAAATCGTTGATCGTTGACACGTCGCTCCTTTTCATAATGTCGTTGGTGGTGCATACCGCTGGTTGTTCGTCGTTCCTGCGGCATCACACATCGCTATGTGTGACACTGCAGGAACGACGAACATCTCCTTACCTGCGTCCACCGGCAATGAGGAAGGAAGGTGGTGGGCGGCATGTTCCTTAGTGACGCCGCAGTGACGTTGCTATGACGCCGAACGCACCTCCCCCTTGAAGGAGGGATTGTTCGGCGGTCACAGCGACGTCGCTGAAAAGGTATGTGCATGTGACGCTGCCGTAGCGATAATGTTCGCTATGGCAGCGATCACCAAATGTCGCACGAACGACGGGGGCGGGTGCTATCGCGCACGACATTGCTAGCTATCGCTAGTGATGTCGCAGCGTGTAAAGCACCCTTAAGTCAATCTTTAGGACATTGATTTGGCCAAACCATGACAACCGATCCCGTTCATATCTATTGAGATCGGAGAGAGTTTTGCTAAATAATGGAGAATAGTTGGCCGAGAACAGCTCCCCAGGGTCAGCCGATACAAAAATCCCCAAATATTTGATGGCATGAGTCTCCTTTCTAAATGGAAAAGAGGTTTTCAGTCTATTAACTTGTGTGTCAGGAAGAGATATATTGAGGGCTTTTGTTTTTGTATAGTTTACTTTACAATTAGATACCATACCAAATTGTTGGAATTCTTGAATGAGGATTGGGAAGGCCACATCTGGGTTTGTTAAATACAGGAGTAAATCATCTGCGTATATGGCAAGTTTGTAATGATTGTGGCCCACCTCAAAACCCTTTATGTCAGGAGAGTTACTGAGAGATGTGGCCTAATGTTCCATAGCAATTATATATAGCAGTGGTGAGAGAAGGCAGCCCTGTCTCGTGCCATTAGCTATTCGTAATGGAGAGGAAAGAATATTATTGGCTCTGAGAGATTGTGGTATAAAGCAAAAATCCTTTCCAACATAGTATGTCCAATTCCCAACTGTCTTAAGGACAAGAGTAAAAGAGAGGCATTAGTTTGATAGGGACCCAACGGAAATGAGGTCGTCTTGCCGCTGGCTGTTGGGCTCACATAAAATAGCCATTTTTGTGTGCTAAGTATCTCAGTTTTTACATGTTTTTTTCATAACAGTAATGTATGTCTATATTCAAATATTCATTGTTCCACATATCTCAGCACAACAGAGTGCAGCTGCCTCCTTTTTGTTACGATGTTTCATATTCAGTTTGCACCTGTTCACATTAGAAAGATAGGATGTGCCAGCAGTCTTTTTGTTAGATACTCCCATATAGCTCACTTAACATAGAAATCTGGCAGCACGTCCAAATGTATTAAAAAAAAAAATCTTAGTTTATTTCAAAAATTTCTTGAACTGTTTGAAATAAACTAAGATTTTTTTTTTTAATCCATTTGAACGTGTTGCCGGAATTCTATGTTACGTGGACTACATCCTGACCAGACAATTTCATCCGAGCACTGTCATGGATTTCTCCCTCTTAAGTACAAGTCACTGTGAGCTGGATTTTCTTTTCTATCACATATAGTCCGAAAAATACGGTATAAGACACACTTTTTTTCTCCTAAATGTTTTGGGAAAGTGGGGGGTGCATCTTATAGTCTGAATGTAGGGCATGGCTACGGGGAATGAGAGTGCTGCAGTGGAGCGGGTCATCGGGGGCATAAGCAGGCTGTAGCAGCGCCTGCCGTGACCACGTAGGTCCGCTCATTTCATATGCACACCCATCATCCCGCCCATCATCTATCAGCGCTGAAGCCGGCGCTAACAAGTGGGCAGGATGATGGGCAGGGTATGTGCACATAATTAGCAGCCGGCCCGCATGATCACCCCAGGCAACTACAGCCTGGAGTGATCATGTGTGGCTGTATTCACTGCCCCCCCGCTCATCATCATCAGCGCGAGGCGCAGTGAATAAGTATAGTCACCTATCACCGTTGAATGCAGCATTGCGATGTCCTCCTGTCTGTCGGCCCGCTGATGTGTGTGGAGACTAGCGGTGCGCACAGCGATGACGTCATCCCTGTGCACACGGCTCCACACAGGTTAGCGGGCAGGCAGACAGGATGGACGAGTGATGCTGCAGGGAACGGTGACGGCTCCACACAGGTCAGCGGCGCTGCTGCTGCCACAGACAGGAGCAGGAGCAATGCTGCTGGAGGGAGGAAAGGTGAGTAAAAACGTTTATTTTTTTTGTATGCCACATGATGGCGGGCCATATCCCAGGATGAGGGTATATAGCAGGATGAGGGTATATAGCAGGATGAGGGTATATAGCAGGATGGGGGTATATATCAGGATGGTGGTATATAGCAGGATGAGGGCTATACCAGGATGGCAGTATATAGCAGGAGAGGGGTATATAGCAGGATGAAGGCATATACGAGGATGGCAGCAGTATATAGCAGGATGGGGGTATATAGCATGATGAGGGCATATACCAGGATGACAGTATATAGCAAGATGGGGGCTATACCAGGATGAGGGACATATATATATATATATATATATATATATATATATATATATATATATATATATATATATATATATATATATATATATATATATATATACAAGGATAGGGATCATATACAAGGAAGGAGGATCATTACCAGGATGGGGTACCTTAGTAGAAAATTTGTGGACATTACCCCCATAACAGTGTCAGCAGCAGATCCTTGCCTCGTGTGTCATGACCACATTTTTTGCTTAAAATTTTATTTTCCTATTTTCCTTCTCTAAAACCAGGGTGCGTCTTATGGTCCAGTGTGTCTTATAGTCCGAAAAATACAGTAGCTCAGTATTGAGACCACCATCGATCCTGGTTAAGTATCCAATTCCATTTCCATATTCTGTGAAACAACCCCATATCATCAGGCTTCCTCCACTGAACTTGACAGTTCCTTCATTTTTTCAATCCGTCAGCCCCTTTTTCTCTTTTCTAACCAGACCTATTTGCACCCCTCAGAGCCCAGTCTATTGACTTTCGTCTCATTGATCCAAATCACCTGTTTCCAATCATCTACTGTCTACTTTTTGTTCATTTTTGCAAACTGGAGCCGACTCTTCTTATGACGATATTGAAGTTGAGGCTTCTTTTTTTTATTATATCTTTTTTTTATTGAAAATTTTCAACATTAAACAATGAACATTAGCGATAGCATTCCCATCAAAATATAATAGTAATCTTTCATCCAGTACACAGACTGGGAACATGTAGCTTCTAAATACAATAGATTTATGATAAGCATTGTTGGTAACCTCTTTATCAGCAATTGGGAAGATGAAAAGTGCAGTAAGATTAGAAACATACAAACAATAAAATAAGCCAAACCAACATAACAGCCATCTCAGTTAAAAGAGGAAAAAAATTAAAAGGGGTGTGAATTTTTCCATTTCGTCACTTAGTCACGTTCTTTAACAGTTTAGTTACCTTGCATGGACATCTATGATCTCACTAATATGAAGCATAGGAGCTACTTCTACTGCCATGTCTCTCACTCCAGAGTAGTAATAATAATAATAATAATAATAATAAGTAAGTTTATTTATATAGCGCTAACATATTCCGCAGCACTTTACAATCAGGTGGGGGCTTGAATAGACAAAAACAAAATAGTACATAATTCAACATCTACAGTAGGAATGAGGGCCCTGCTCAAAAGCTTACAATCTATGGGGAAGAAGGGGGACACAAAAGGTGAAGCACACTTGTGGATCTGGCCGGCCATCGTTATGCTAGTTTATTGGTTACATATAAAGATGGATGATCTGGTCTTTAGACAGTAACCTTTTGGGTGCCCTTACGTGCTATCGGTTGTATGTAGGATATGAGGACAGAAATAGGAGAGAGAAAGTTAGGAGAGAGAAAGTTAGGAGTAGCATTTAGAAGGTGGGACAGGAGAGAGTTAGGTTAGTAAGTTATTCTGATAAGCTTGTCTGAAGAGATGTGTTTTTAATGTACGCTTAAAAACTTGGGGGCTGGATATTAGTCGCATTCTTTGGGGTAGTGCATTCCAGAAAACTGGTGCGGCACGAGAAAAGTCTTGGAGATGGAGGTGTGAGGTTCGTATTATGGAGGATGTTAGTCTAAGATCATTTGCGTAACGAAGGGGGCTGGTAGGATGATAATAGACTTGATGATGAGCTGACTTGTTGACTCCAATATTTTTTCTGGATGTCCACTTATTGGTTTTTCAATGGCTGCATGAATATTTATTTTGTATTCTTCCAACTGTCTTGGCACTCACATAATGTAGTTTTTCAATTTTCTTGGCCGAGAGACCACGATTGATGAGTGTATTTGACGTATATTATGCTTAGCCAGTATATAATGATTGAAGAGAAAATAGAGGTGCAAACCATATGTGGTTTTATTCAATAAAGGTTAAAAATCATTACAGAAAACTAATGCTTGGCTTAATTAGAATTGAGTTAAGAGAGAAAAAGATAGATAAGAGTACATTATCTTACATAGCTGTGATGTTATGGCAGTCTTCCATCTGGGGTCATCTGGTTGAGAATGGTCCGCGTTCTAAACTCTATGAAGTGTAGTCAAGCTTAAATACATTTCACCACACCCTCCTTTCCTCACTTGTTTCTTTACATGGCTTTAAACATGTTTTCAAAAACCCAATGTAACTCGTTCCCAGTTTTAGTCCATGCATTAAGTCATTGTCACGTGGTCCTAAATCTGCAGACATTGTGTCCGGCGCAGAACAGATTTTTCCAAAACCAGCTAATTGACCTTTGACCCTAAGAATGTATAGAAGCTCTTTGAGGCTTGTTGACCTTTGGCCTAATGTAATGCATATACATTCTCTATGCCTAATTTCAGACCGTTGCTCAAATACAAGATAGAAAAATAGCACTGAGTTGTCAGCTAGCTTTGATTTAACCATGTCAGATGCTAGTTAGAAGTTCTCCAACCTCACAAAAAAATTTGTTTAAAAGAACTGAAGTCCTCAGTGGTTGATACCTTTTAATGGCTAACTGAAAAGATGGTAATAATGGCAAGCTTTCGAGACTACTCAGGTCTCTTCATCAGGCATGGTATAACACAAAATCTGAAGAGTGACATATATCCAACCTCACAAACACTCTTCATACAAGCTAAGGCCTGTGATTACAATACATACATTATAAGAATATATGTAGAATTATTATGGAACAAATATTCATAATAACATTATTTTACAATGAGCTGCATGATGATGATTCTCTTTTCTTGGGAAATCTTCTTCATGGCTGTTCTTTGATTCATACCGTTTGGGAATCAACCTAATAACACACTGAGCTATTGCGGAATGTGAGAACAGGTTGTAATTTGTAGTATACAGGAAGAAAAAGATTTTCAAACACCAGGAGCAAATAAAAAAAAATGCAGTGACATGACAAGAATCTGCATAACTAATCATTTGCTGAATAGTTGCAAGTCAATTTATGTATGATATAGGCACATTGACTGTATATAAACTGGAGGTAGTTTCACGTTCAAAGCTATAGTGGATGATGAGATAAGGAGCCTGAAAGTCAAATGTTTAAAACATTTCTTACCCTTTTGCTTGTCAATGTATATACAGCAGCCTGAGTGTCTCCTATTTGATGTATACTGCAGGGTCTCAGTGTTTCCTTTGTAATGTATACTGTACATGTTTCGGTTGTCTCATTAACCCCTTTACGACCACCGTACGGATTAAAACGGCGGTAGTAAAGGGTACTTCTTCCAATTCGCCGTTTTAAACCGGCGATCAGAAAAAAGTGAATAGCGCCCCCCAGCGTCAGAAAATCTCCGGGATTTCAGCTACTGGGGGTAGCTGAAACCCTAGAGATCATGATTCCAAACGTTTTTTTCCGGTCTCCGGTCACGTGATCACCAGTACACACCATGTAACCATGATGACGTGACATTAAATGGCGGCGCCGGTAAAAAATGATTTATCTCCCACCTGACATGATCACACATCTCAGATGGAAGATAAATCTCCTCCCCCGGTTCTCCACTGTCACCAAAATGCCTCCCCACCCCCCTCCCGATCTTATAAGATGGAGGTGCGCATATTAGCGCGCCGGCCGCATTCACCCTTTTCCTCTGATTTCTGTTGCATGTGCCATGACACATGTGACAGAAAACTCCTCCCCGGGTCCAGCTAGGTCACCCCCTATAACCTCCCCAGTGTTCCCTGGTGTCTGACGCAGCGTTGATCCCCGTGATTCCTCCTCCTCCTTCTCAATGGACGCTGGCTGCATGCGCAGAGAGTGGCTGTCAGCTCAGCTTCCTGCGTTCAGTGAGACGCTGAGCTGGATGTACACACACTGCTGCCGTGGACCTGGGGAGAGTGGGTGCAGTATCATTGCCCCGGGGAGAATGGGTGCAGTATCATTGCCCTACACTCCTCTCATGAAGGGTCTGCCTTTCCAGAAAATGGGGGATACATTCCCTGAGAGTGCCCCCATATTCTAGAAGGTCTAGAGTTGTCGTGGGACCCCCTTATTGGATTACTGCGGACTGTATTTATGGTTTTTTTTTTACTTTAGAATAAATTGGTGAAAGAGAGAATGTGTTGGGGAGTGTTTTTTCAAATTTTTTTTTGTCATCTATTTTTTTTTATTTATTACTGAGAGTTAGTGATGTTGGGTATCTGATAGACGCCGTGACTAACCGCTGGGCTTGGTGCCAAGTGACATTACACAGCTGGTATCAACCCCATTTATTACCCCGTTTGCCACTGCACCAGGGCAACGGGATGAGCTGGGGAAAAGCACCAGGATTGGAGCATCTAATGGATGCGCCATTTCTGGGGCGGCTGCGGCCTGCTATTTTCAGGCTGGGAAGGGCCAATAACTATGGACCTTCCCACTCTGAGAATACCAGATCACAGCTGTCTGTTTTACCTTGGCTGGTGATCCAATTTGGAGGGACACCACTTTTTTTATTTTTATTATTTATTTATATATAATTATAAAAAAGAACCTGGGGTGCCCTCCAAATTGGATCACCAACCAAGGTAAAACTGCCAGCTGTGGTTTGCAGGCTGCAGCTGTCTGCTTTACCCTAGCTGGCTATCAAAAATGAGGTGGACCCCACATCGTTTTTTTTTAATTATTTATTTTTTGGCTAAATTCAAGGCTAGGCACCCTTTAGTGCCACATGAAAGGCACTACTGTAAAGGGGGCCAGCTTAGAATATGCAGGGAGTGGGACATTATATATATGTTTTATGTCTATCTACCCATCCATCCTAGCTTTTTGGCTGCATGCCCGCGATTAGGGTTTCAAGCATTTTGGACGCCGTGTTTTTGCTGCGTTCATAACGTTGCTTTGTACAGTAGAAGCGCAGTGGAAGAATTTTTTTAGAAATCTCCTGCCCACTGTGCTTATTTTCTCAACAGCATAAACTGACATCTGGCGTTGCAGAATGTCAATTAATGCTGTGGAGACAAGAGTTCTCTGCGGGGAGAATAGAGCTAAAGTCAGCAGCGGCCCGAACCTGGATCGTTGTCATGGGCAGCTGCATTCTCCCGTGGACAACACACATCTCTGCAGACTCAGTGTCGCCGGATCGTGGGCACATAGCTTAAAAGTGAGAAATTTGCTGCTAGAGCAACATTTTTGTGATACCCCTGGGGTTCAAAATGCTCACTATACCCCTGAATAAAATCCTTGAGGGGTCTAGTTTCCAAATTGGGGTCACTTGTGAGGGGTTTCTTCTGTATAGGTACCCTAGGGGCCCGGCAAATGTGACATGGTGCCCGCAATCTATATCAGCTTTTCCAAAATTCAATGGTGCTTCTTCCATTCCAAGCCCTCCCTTTTGTCCAAACAGAAGTTTTTGGCCACATGTGGGGTATCCCTGTACTCATAAGAAATTGGGTAAAAAACTGTGGGGTCCACCCTTTGGTGTTTCTTCTTGAAAAAGTGAGAAATGTGGTGCTAAAGCAACATTTTTATGAAAAAAAATGAAAATTTTCAATATGATGGCCTAACGTTATCAAATGCTGTGAAGTATCTGTGGGTTTAAAATGCACACTATACCCCTAGATAAAATCCTTGAGGGGTCTAGTTTCCAAAATGGAGGCACTTGTGGGGGGTTTCTGCTGTTTATGTACCTTGAGGGCCCTGCAAATGGAACATGGTACCCGCAATCTATTTCAGCCAAATTTGTGTTCCAAAATTCAAATATTGCTCCTTCTGTTCCGAGTCCTGCCATTTGTCCAAACAGAGGTTTCTGACCAAATGTGGGGTATCAGCCCACTCAGGAGAAACTGGGGAACGCATTTTGGGGTCCATTTTGTTCTAAAAGTGAATAAATTGGCGCTAGAGCAACATCTTTAGGTAAAATATATATTTTTTTTTCACTCCACATGGCTTTATTTCCTGTGAGGCACCTGAATAAGGTTCTTGAATGTGGTTTTGAGCACTTTGAAGGGTGCAGTTTTTAGAATGGTGTCACTGTTGGGTATTTTCTGTCACCTAGGCCTCTCAAAGTCACTTCAAAAATGATGTGCTCCCTAAAAAAAAATGGTTTTGTAAATTTTGTTGAAAAAAATGGTAAACTGCTGATGAACTTTGACCCTTTCTAACTTCCTAATCCAAAAAAAATTTGTTTGAAAAATTGCGCTGATGTAAAGTAGACATGTGGGAAATGTAATTTATTAACTATTTTATGTGACATAACTCTTGTTTAGGGGCATAAAAATAAAAAGTTTGCAAAATTGTAAAATTTTCGTCAAATTTCCATTTTTTTCCACAAACGTAAAATATATTGTCCTAAATGTATAACTATCCTGAACAACAATGTCACGAAAACCATTCTCAACGGGATCAACGGGATCCACTGAAGCGTTCCAGAGTTATAACCTCTGAATGTGACACTGGTCAGAATTGCAAAAAAATGGCCCGAGCATTAAAGGGAAGGTGTTGTCCAAAAAAAAATCAATAACTGAAAAAATGTAAAGTATTAATGTTTTTATGTTTTCTTTAAATATTATTTGTTTTTTGTTTTTAATTGAGCAAAATATAAAAAGAATTAAAAAGTTTGATATTTTCCACTCTTAAACACTAGGGGGAGCAGCTGCTGAAAACCTACTGAAATCCTACTGTAGAACTAGCTCCCGTTACAGCTGCAGTAAAGTGGGCAGAATCTGCTCTCCTGTGTGTGATGTCACCTCCCCCTTCCAAACTGGGTGTTTCCAAAAGGAAAAGGGAAGATGAAGTTTAGGATCACACTGCGGAGCCATTTTTTTGGTGACCACAAATGTCTAAAGTGTCACCAAGGACATCTGCATAGTACACCCCTCAAAGTGCTCTGCATGCCTCGGTCCAGCAATGCTCTACCGCATGCATGCCCACCCGCAATGTTTTGCCAAATGCACGCCCGCAATGCTCTGCCACATGCACACACACAATGCTCTGTCACACGCACGTACACACACAATGCTCTGCCAGACACGCACAGACACCCGCCCACAATGCTCTGCAATCACACACGCCCGCACGCAATGTTCTGCATGCACGCCCGCCCACCCGCAATGCTCTGCATTCATGCACGCCCGCACGTAATGCTCTGCATGCACGCCCGCCCGCACATTATGCTCTGAATGCACACCTGCATGCAGTGCTCTGCGTGCACGCACGCACATAATGTTCTGCATGCACTCATGCCCACATGGAATGCTCTGGATGCACGCATGCCCGCACGTAATGCTCTGCATGCACGCATGCCCACAAGCAATGCTTTTCATGCACGCAATGCTCTGCATGTACGTACACAATGCTCTGTACTGTATGTACGCATGCAATGCTCTGCATGCACGCCCGCACGCAATGCTCTGCATGCACGCAAGCAATGCTTTGCATGCACGCCCACAGCGGCTGCGGCAAGGAGGGCGGGGGGGAAGCAGTGGCGCGGGGGGTGATTTGGAGACAGTAGCAGCGGCGGCAAGGAAAGCAGGGGAGGGTAACGGCGGTGCGGGGAGTGTCCATGGAGACTGTAGCAGCGGCGGCACGGAAAGCGGGGGGGAGGGTAGTGGCGGCGCGGGGGGGTGTCCATGAAGACGTTAGCGGCAACAGCAAAGATAGCGGGGGGGGTGTAGCGGCAGCGCGGGGGGGGTCATTAGAGAAGGTAGCAGCGGCGGCGGGGGGAGGGGCACCGGTTCTCACACAGGCAGAACGCGTGACAGGGGGAAAGTGCAGCACACTGCATACGCTGTGGGCTGCACAAACATGGAGCCAATCTGCTCACTCTGCTGTGATCTGACAGCCCAGGGAGCGCATCCAGGTCACAGCAGGGATCTATCCTGTATTAAGTATAGGGTCGGAGTCCCACTATCAAACCCAATGCCCTGGGGCTGCCATAAAGGAGTTGAGTAACTGTCGTTACACTCAGCAAATCCAAGATGGTAGCCCCCAGTGCTTCAGTAACACTATAATGAAATAAAAACTAAATAAATAGTGAGTTTAATTTTGTATTAAAAATACTTGATTTCCTAATCACTGTTATTAATACAAAAATAAAAAATGCGACACCTTCCCTTTAGGTACAAAATTGGCTTCGTCCTTAAGGGGTTAAACTATTTACATGATGCTGTAAGGCTACTTTCACACATCAGTTTTTTGGCATCAGGCACAATCCGGCGTGTGCCTGATGCAACGCATCCGGCGCAGAATATGCAAAAACGGATGCGCCAAATCTTTTTTTTTTTTTTACGGATCCAATATTCCTGATCCGGCAAAAAAACAGATCCGGCGCATCCGTTTTTGCATTAGATTCGTCCGTTTTTTTGCTGGATCCGTTTTTTTACAATAAATGGGAGCATGCTCAGTTTAAAAAATGGATCCGGCGGCTGCATCCGTTTTTTGCCGCATTACGCCGGATCCGGTGTCTAAAGGCTTCTTTTGTAAACCACGCTGTATCGCGCCGGGTTTTTATGTCAGAGACAAAAAACGTTACAGGAGACGTTCCATCCTGCAGCCGCCTTAGCCAATTACGACGGATCCGGATGCAACGCAAGGTCATCAGGCACAATCCGGCGCTAGTACAATCAATGGGGATAAAATAGATCCGGCGCCGTTTTATCCGTGTTTTTTCCGTATTGTGCTTGACGGAAAAAACTGATGTGTGAAAGTACCCTAAGTGTTGTATATTTTACATAGTTTCTCCAGTTGTTTGTTATTCTATAGCTGTTATATGGAAAGTGAATGTGATGGACATTTTTGAGGATTTTTTGTAGGTTGATCTTTACAAGTCTCCACTGAATATATCACTAAATGTAAATAAATATTTAATATTTAACAAAATATTATAGACTGGCACACTAAATAAAGACCAATGACATAGTGATCTTTAATAAGAAAGTAAAAAAATGAAAAGAGCACAATCCTGGAAGGCTAACATCATAATCTATGAGTTCCTGTTTTTAATATTTACTGCCTTCATCAATCCATAATAGAATTTAACTACAATTTGTATCAAAATGTTTTAAAATGTATAAAAGTTAAATAAATAATGTTGTGTTATTGAAAAAATAATATTCACTTTAATTCTTGGCAGATGACTGTACCATCAGATCAAAGGCACATCTGAAATTTTCAGATATTACAGCACATGATCACAATATCACACTGGGTGTTTATGAAGATTATGACCGTATCCCACATATGTCGCCAGCTCTCAAAAGTAAAGATTTATCACCTGATCCTTTTCAACATCTCTTATCTTCGGACTCATCACAAACTGTTAAGCAAAACAAAATTAACAGAAGAGATGGTGAACATCAAAGAACTCACACAAGAAAGAAGCCATATTCATGTTCAAATTGTGGGAAATGTTTTACAAGAAAATCACATGTTGCTAGACATGAGAAAATTCACACAGGGGAGCTACCATTTTCATGTTCCGAATGTGGAAAACGTTTTATAGAAAAATCAAATCTTGTTAAGCATCAGAGAAATCACACTGGGGAAAAGCCATATTCATGTCCAGAATGTGGGAAATGTTTTATATATAAATCAAATCTTGTTATACATCAGAGAATTCACAGTGGGGAAAAGCCATATTCATGTTCAGAATGTGGGAAATGTTTTACAGTCAAAGATCATCTTTTTACACATCACAGAACTCACACCGGCGAGAAGCCATTTGTATGTTCAGAATGTGGGAAATGTTTTACAGAGAGAACAAATCTTATTCAACATCAAAAAGACACACAGGTGACAAGCCATATTCATGTTCAGAATGTGGGAAATGTTTTATAGTCAAACACCTTCTTGTTAAACATCAGAGAACTCACACAGGGGAAAAGCCATTTGCATGTTCAGAATGTGGGAAATGTTTTATACTCAAATCAAATCTTGTTAAACATCAGAGAATTCACAGTAGGGAAAAGCCATATTCATGTTCAAAATGTGGGAAATGTTTTATAGAAAAAAAGCAACTTGTTAAACATAAGACTAGTCACACTGCAGACAATCCATTTTCATGTTCAGAATGTGGAAGGGGTTTTAACGCAAAATCAAATCTTATTACACATCAGAGAACTCACACAGGGGAAAAGCCATATTCATGTTCAGAATGTGAGAAATGTTTTACACAAAAACAACGACTTGTTATCCATCTGAGAACTCACACAGGGGAGAAGCATTTATATGTTTACAATGTGGGAAATGTTATACAGAGAAAAAAAGTCTGATTAAACATCAGAAATTTCACACAGGTGACAAGCTTTGTTGATGTGAAAAAATGTTATGTACACAAATCAAATCTTGTTATACTGTACAAGTCACAAGGGAAACAAAACATTTTCATGATCCATATTTGGGAAATGTATCGCACAGATATCAAATCTTATTGCACATCACAATATTCACAAATCAAATGTATAGTGGCAACAGGATAGGTCCTGGATCTGTATGTGTCACCATGTGTCAAAGCCATGGTGATGTATGACCTGGAGAAGCAGGCTTCAGCACCTATAGTGGGCCTGAATTTCTGGTAAGGGCTTTAGGAACGGCCACTAACGCTGAGTGTGTCTGGCCGTTCCCTTCCAGTTTTGGAATGAGCGATATAAGGCGGTTCACCTGCCTTATTTGCTGTCTGGGAGTAGAGGTGATACATCTTAAACCTATGTCTGAAGGAAAGTGAGAAGACTTGTGATCCTATGCAGACCTGGGGACAGTTTTTTTTGTTTTTTGTTTTTTTTTTAATGGGTGAGCCAGTACTGTTGGATTGACTATTTTCTTATACCTTTGTGCCCACGAGAAGGCTGTTGTCTGTTCATTTCATGGCGATTTAAGGGCTACAATAAATCTTCCTGTTTTGCATCAAGCAACTATGTGCCTGTGCCTACCTTAAGCCACGACCATAATGAGTAATCCCTTACAGGATGAAGCCATGTTCTTTTTAAAACCATTTTAATGTCAAATAGTAAAAAAAAAAAAAATAGAAGTTATAGTCTATGAGTAACGGAATGTAGTTTACAGTACTAACTGCTTAATACTAAATGTATGTGAATACTAGTAAAAAACAAATTTTGGAAAAAATAAACAGGAGTTACTCCATGCCAATGTATCAATCATATGTATAAAATATTTCACATTTATAAACCCAGTATAGCTTCATTTTAAAGACGTTGTCCAATGAATTGATCTTCTGCCCAATATGACATTGATTATAGAGAGATGCTGATATAATTGATCCGGAGCATTGCTGAGTCAACCATCTGCAGCTGTCCTGATGACATAGAGCATCGTCTACCTTCGGCTGATATCAGATCATGTGGGAGAGGTGGCTGAAGAACCCTTTTAAAATTGTCATGTTACCTACTATTGTGAAACATCAGCTTTTAAAACTTATCCTTTTGTTTGGATCTGTATTTCATTCTGCTCTAAGTGTTGATCAAACTGGATTGACCTCCATAACAAGAAGTTTATGCATTTATATATCGATTCATTTTATTTTGGTATAAATAACCATCTAAGCCATTTTTAAACCATTGTCAGCTTCAGTTATGAAATGAATAATTTCTTAACCCCTTCATGTCATCTGCTGTACATGTGGGGGAAGTACGTTTCTGCAACCTGCCCATCGTGTCCACCTCTACAATTGCACTGACTCACAAGCAGAGCCGGCAAAATAATCAGCCGTCATGTGCTATGTGTCATAACTTATAACCTGCAGTAACACCCACGATTGGTGTTAGCAGTGATTGCGGGCGTTTAACTCCTCTAATGCCGCTGTCAGTAGTAACAATGACATTGACTGGCACAGAGCAAGGGGGCTTCCTTTTTGCTCCGATTGGCACAACATGATTGTGATTATGTTAGGCTGATGGTCTCCATGGCGACCCCGGTATGAATGACAGTGGGGTCACCCAGATATGTTGGCAGACTATTACGCAGAGTATTAGATCAGCAATCAGACCTGAAAAAGCTGATGTCCTATCCTGAGACTAAGTTAAAAAAGTTTATAAATATAAAAAAATGTATAAACTGAACAACAAAACAAATACCCCCCCCCCAAAAAAACAATAAAGACATATTTATGTAAGCAGTGTGAACAGGTTGCCAAATGCTAAAACTACATGAAACATAAACAAGGAGATACAGCAGCACTCTAAGCAATAATACATATGGAAGCATAGAATATAGTGAGAAAGATAAGGTTTTGATACAGTGCCAATTTTGCAAGTTTTCCCACCTACAAAGAATAGAGAGGTCTGTAATTTTTATCGTCTGTACACTTCAACTATGACAGACAGAATAAAAAAATCCAGAAAATCCCATTGTTGTCATGCGGTGTTTAGGTCCACACTTGCGGGATGCCGCGAAGGCGGACTTTGTTCACATTACAGGTCCGACAGGCAACCTGTTCTCTCCTAGCACTAGAAGTCCCAGGGAGGGGTCATTTAACATTTCTACCTTTGGAACCAAGAGACAGGTCGAATGACCTGAAGGATTTTAGCTAACATCCTATAATTACCGTCTTTTGTTCTGTAATTAAGGCCATTACTGTCGCACCATAGGAGGTTGTTGTTTTCCATTGAGTTTAGCCATTTAGTTTCTAGTTAGTTCTATTCAGTTTGGACTAAGGGTCATTTGACCCTCTTTCGGGACTTCAGGGGGGAAGCTTGAAATTTCTGGGACTTCTAGTGCTAGTTGCTCAGCCGGGTGTCGGCTGAGTCTTTTCCACTGCTTTCTAGTCGTGCAAGAATTAATTAGCTGTCACCTACCTATTTAAGGTTTGGGAGTCTGTTTGTTGCTTGCGATAATAGCTACAGCTTATTCTCCTGCGATTCCGGTCTTTGTGGCAAACCTATTTTTGGTGGCCAGTAGTTTGTTGTTTGAGTGGTGTGGAAGTTTGCCCATTGTATGTTTACTTCTTTTCTTATACTTTATTTCCTCCCATACATGTATAGTCTCTCTTTTGTGTTTATGTGCAGTGTGTATGAGGTTAATTTTTTTACCCCTATCTGTGGTATTTGTGGGTTTGCATCTCCACTCCCGAGGTGGGGGGAAAGAGGATGTTAGATCAGGGTTTGGACAGGAGTTAGGGTCACGCTGGCAGTTCAGACCTGGCTACCATCAAGCCTACCTCTGGGATAATGGCAATTTTAGCGGTCCCTAGTCTGAGGGCTAGTTAAGCAGTCCCTGTTCCAGTTACCTCGACACCTCCGTGATAATTATGATTTTTAAATAACTAATTTGCAGTTTATTGCATGAAAAAAGTATTTGTTACAATAGAACAATCTGCTCTATAACACTGTCACACTAGTTAACCCTTTCAGTGAACTAAATAAATAAGAAATGTGGTAAAAATTGCAAGAAAATAAAAATGTTATAGCTAAAAATGTCATCTTGTTCCCACTAGTCTCTGTCTGTGGGAAAAATAGAAAAGCTATAGCTCTCAGAATATAGCAATGCAAAACCAATTCTTTTTTTCTATAAAATAGTTTATATAGTGCAAAAGTGTCAAAACATAGACGTACAGTATATCAAAGAAGTGATTACACTCGTCAGATATTTTTAGTTTCAAAAGATTTTTATTCCGAAAACAACATTTAACGGAAGGCAAGTAGGGAAAATCCATATTTTGTCCTCGCACAGCAATGAGTTGCTAGTAATTAATTCACCCTGCATATAAATACCTATGACACCCTGGCAAAACCAGGTTGCCACAGATGACTGTACCCCACCAGGGTGCAGGAATCAACTTCTCCTTGGAATTCCACCAACATCCCACACATGGGTGCAAACACCAGCCACAAAGCTTAGTCACCCCCCTTTAAGGACAATAGGGACACACCATTGGGCGGGGCCAGGCAGATGGTGACGCCCACCTAGGGGTCCTGAGGTGTCAGGGGAGGGAACCAGTTAGTCAAGTCTGGAGAGGAAGTGAGAGGAGTGTAGTGGTGATCAGGGGTTGGAGCTCCCGGACTACTTAAGCTGACTAGGTGGCAGACGGCAGAGCACGGCCACAGGTGATGAAGATCCGGTCGCGGGACACCTTAAGTGGACCGAGGCAGGGTTGTAGCCCGCCGGTGCTGACAGCGGGAATCCAGTCCGGAGGCCTTGCACAGTCGGGGTACCTGGACCCCAGAGCAAAGACAGCTTTAAGCACCTTCATAATTCACCAGCAGGGGACAAGATTCCAGATCCTGTCCCATCAGCAGCCCGGATAGAGCAAGACGGCAGCCCAACGCGGGGGATAGGGCGTCTGCATGTGCCTACAGAGATCCCAAGGGTAGTTCTCGCAGGCCACAGTTCCCACAGCAAAGACACAGGGAATGGACTTTCCCCGTTTCATGCGGACTAGTCACCACAAAAAGAAACAACACAAAAGTGCAGGAGGAAGGGCCCCTGTCCTGTCACCGCTGTGCGGGACCTGAGCACACCCCTCCAGAGGCTGACCTTCCAAATCCGCACCAGCGCATCCAGCACCGCAACTACCAACTGTGAGTTCCCTGTTTACTGCCTCCTAAAGACTGCTCCCTGCAACCCCTCACAATACCCTGGGCCCCGGGACTACACCTCCCCTACCCGTGGAGGGAATCTCACCTTGCTGCCCTCCTCCATCAGCCCCGGGCACCCCCATATCTAGGCAGCGGCGGTGTCACCATCCACCACCGCAACCCACGGGTGGCGTCACTAACCCCACGGGTGGCGTCACTGACAAAGACTCTATCCCCTGTAAATAATCCCTTTTCACTCATGGGCGATGGACGGTTGCGCGAGCTCCGGATACGGCTGCCCTCGAGCCACAGCCACGATCCCTGACCCGAGTGTCTCGAGTAGCCCCCCTGCAGTGGTCTGCGCCCCCGCCCGTGACATACCCATCACGTATTTTTGAAAATATTTTCTTTTCATGGGATATAACACTTTAATAGAATGTAAAATAGTCATTGTACAGCATGTATAATAGTGTAAATTTGGTGCCCTCTAAATAACAAGAGCCATTAAGGTAAAAAATGAGCACACTCCTAAGTGAAAACGGCCAAATTGTGCCCAATTAGTCATTTTCTCTCCCCGATGTCATGTGACTCATTAGTGTTACAAGGTCTCAGGTGTCAGTGGGGAGCATGTGTGTTACATTTGGTGTTATTGCTCACTCACTCTCTCATACTGGTCACTGGAAGTTCAACATGGCACTTCATGGCAAAGAATTCTCTGAGAAACTGAAAAAAATAATTGTTGTGCTACATACCGTAAAGATGGCCTAGGCCAGTGATGGTAACCCTATGGCACGCGTGCCACCAGGGGCACGCAGAGCCTATTCTGCTGGCACGCGCGCTGTCGCCTGATCCTGCCACTTTGATCTGCTGGTGCGGTGGTGCCGGCAGATCAAAGCTGTGTTGGAGCGGAGGAGACATTTCTCCTCGCTCTGACACTCCTCCTCTCCCAGGCCGCAGGTCTGTTGCCTAGGAGGAGCGTCAGTGAGCGGCGCCGGCGTAATGACGTCTTCTGGCCGCATGGGAACTGAGGACCCAGCGGCGCGCAGCGGGGGAGCGTGTGCAGGAGGGTGAGTTGGGTGTTCCTTATTTTTTTTAATTTTTTTATTTTTTTATATAACTTGTGTGCGGCTGTGCCAAGGTGGGGATGAGGGGGCCAGTGCCAGCATGGGGGGGGGAGAACACACATGCCAGTATGGGGGGGTGACATACATGCCAGCATGGGGGGAGAACATACATGCCAGCATGCGGGGGAGAACACACATGCCAGCATGGGGGGGAGAACATACATGCTAGCATGGGGGGGACATACATGCCAGCATGGGGGGGGAGAACACACATGCCAGCATGGGGGTGGGACACAAATGCCAGCATGGGGGGGGGAGAACACACATGCCAGTATGGGGGGGGACACATGCCAGCATGGGGGGGGACACAAATGCCAGCATGGGGGGGGGAGAACACACATGTCAGTATGGGGGGGGGACACATGCCAGCATGGGGGGGGGACACATGCCAGCATGGGGGGAGAACACACATGCCAGCATGGGGGGGGGGAAACACACATGCCAGCATGGGGGGGGAAACACATGCCAGCATGGGGGGGGGAACACACATGCCAGCATGGGGGGGAAAACACACATGCCAGCATGGGGGGAGAAAACACGCATGCCAGCAAGGGGGGAGAAAACACGCATGCCAGCATGGGGGGAGAAAACACGCATGCCAGCATGGGGGGAGAAAACACGCATGCCAGGATGGGGGGAGAAAACACGCATGCCAGGATGGGGGGAGAAAACAAGCATGCCAGGATGGGGGGAGAAAACATGCATGCCAGGATGGGGGAAACATGCATGCCAGGATGGAGGAAACATGCATGCCAGGATGGAGGAAACATTCCACGATAGGGTACATTTACCAAGAAGGGGAACATTTACCAGGATGGGGAACATGTTAAGATGGGGAATATTTACCAGGATGGGGAATATTTACCAGGAATGGGAACATGCCAGGAAGGGGAACATTTACCAGGATGGGGAACAGGTTAAGATGGGGAATATTTACCAGGATGGGGAACATTTACCAGGATGGGAACATGCCAGGAAGGTGGACATTTACCAGGATGGGGGTACATGCTAGGAAGGGGGACATTTACCTGGATGGGGGTACATTAACCAGGATTGGGAACATTTACCAGGATGGAGGACATTTACCAGGAATGGGGTACATGCCGGGATGGGGGAACATTTACAAGGATGGGCAATATGTCAGGATGGGGTACATTTACCAGCATGGGGGAACATGCCAGAATGGGGTACATTTACCAGGATGGAGGACATTTACCAGGATGAGGTACATTTACCAGCATGGGGGAACATACCAGAATGGGGTACATTTACCAGGATGGAGGACATTTGCCAGGATGAGGTATATTTACCAGGATGGGGACATGATGGGGAAAAATATACCAGAATGTAGGAAATATATATCAGGATGGGGTACATGTTTACCAAGAAGTGGCCCAGGAAGGGGGACATAACTACACAATGAAGGGGGTGGGGAGCAACTCGTACGTCTTTGTGGGATTTCAAGATGTTCAGACTTTGAAATGTAGATGTGGATTATAGGGTGATATCTGATTGCATTCCATGCTAAAATCTCTGTCTAATATGCTGCAATTTTTTCCAGAAAGATCAATCCAACTGCTGTGTCTGGAAAGGGCTGGAAAGGGCTCAGCTTCAATGTGTGGTAAGCATGCATGAGCGTGATGCCCCCTGCTGAAGAGAAGACTGCAAAGGTAAGATTAAAATCAATTATTTACATGATAGGATTGGTTGGCACTTCGGATAAAAAATTGGGTTTAGGGTTACAGTTTGGGCACTCGGCCTGTAAAAGGTTCGCCATGACTGGCCTAGGCTATAAGAAGATTGCCAATACCCTGACACTGAGCTGCAGCATGGATAAGACCATACAGCAGTTTAACAAGACATGATACATTCAGTACAGGCCTCGCCATGGTCCATTAAGGAAATTGAGTGCACGTGCTCACCATCATATCGCTGTCTTTTCAAAATAGACACATGACTACTGCTAGCAATGCTGTAGAGGTTAAAGGAGTAGGTGGTCAGCCTGTCAGTGCTCAGACCATACGCCGCACACTGCATCAAATTGGTCTACATAGCTGGCATCCCAGAAGGGAGCTTCTTCTAAAGATGATGCACAAGAAAGCCCACAAACAGTTTGCTGAAGACAAGTAGACTAAGGGCCTAGATTACTGGAACCATGTCCTTTTGATTGATGAGACAAAGATAAACTTATTTGGTTCAGATGTTGCATGCAAAAATACAACATGTGATCATAGCCTTAAAGGTGCTTTACATGCTGCGATCTCGCTAGCGAGATCGCTAGCGTGCGTTCCCGCCCTCGTCGGTTGTGCGTCATGGTCAAATCACTGCCAATGGCGCACAACATCGCTCGGACCCGTAACACTACTTACCTGCCTAGCGACATCGCTGTGACCGGCGAACCGCCTCCTTTCTAAGGGGGCTGTTCGTTCGGCATCACAGTGACGTCACTAAGCGGCCGCCCAATCGAAGCGGAGGGGCGGAGATGAGTAGGACGAACATCAGGCCCACCTCATTGCGGGCGGCTGCAGGTAAGGTGAGGTTCCTCGTTCCTGCGGTGTCACACGTAGCGATGTGTGCTGCCGCAGGAACGATGAACATCATACCTGTAGCAGCAACGATATTTGGGAACTGGACAGCGTGTCAACGAGCAACGATAAGGTGAGTATTTTTGCTCGTTAGCGGTCGCTCGTACGTGTCACACGCAACGACGTCGCTAACAAGGCCGGATGTGTGTCACGAATTCCATGACCAAAACAACATTGCGTTAACGATGTCGTTGCATGTAAAGCAGTCTTTAGAGTGCAACCACCTTTAAGTCATCACAGAGGTGCCAAAAATGTTGGTTATAATTTAAACACCTCAATAGCTGTTTAATGTCAAAGGTTTCTTTCATGTGGACTGTTTAACCAACTGAAATTGAAGGTAGCGCATTGCCATTATGCATCAAGATGACTTTTAGACTTGTTTTGGACGAATCAATGAAGAACCTCCATTCCTCTGGATTATGACTCAGAGCTTCCATTAAACTGTTGATGTTATAGTATGCCACAATATTGACCTCTGTGAAGACATATTGGACAAGATCTTTATCATGGCTCTGGAAAGTCTATTCCAGAGACTCACCAGACCTCTGATCCTACATGGATATTGGGACAATAAACCTCTCCCACCACTAATCTAAGCTAATTAAGGATTCACTTTCTAAGCTCAGTGTTTGTTTATTTAAATGTCTTTTATTATGCCATCCCTCTGCTCTGTTTGTGCATATATTTGTGTTTCTTCAGATATTTTGTCATACCATTCCTGATGAAGGGACCTGAGAAGTCTCGAAAGCTTGCTTTGTCACATCAGTTTATTTTATTTTAGTTAGCCATTAAAAGGTATCACAAGATTATAATTTTGTTCCTCTCACTGAGAACATTCAATAATGCACATTAATTTTGCAGCGGAAATTCCGCGGGTAAATCCGCAGGTGTAAAAAAATGCAGTGTGCACACAGCATTTTTTTATACCCATAGATGTTGCTGGGGAATGACTGCAGAAATTTTAGAAACATTTTCTGCAGCAAATTCGCGGTAAATCCGCAGCGTGCGCACATAGCCTATAACAATATTTTAGCAGTAAATATGTAATCATTTTTTTCTTCACCGCCAATATTAGAAGAAATTTTGACCTGTGGTGTCAATATGCTATATGAATTCATTGAAAGGTGCAGTTTGTAAAATGGGGTAAGTTGTGGGGGATTTCTGCTGTTCTGACACCCCAGCAGCTTTGTCACTGTTAAAAATGGCACCCGCAAACCATTCCAGAAAATTCTGAACTCAAATATGGTGCTTGTTCCCTTTTTCACTTCGTACTGTGCCTCAAAAGTAGTTTTGGACAACAAATGAGGTATTGGCATACTCAGGAAAAATTACACAACAAATTGCATGGTTGATTAATTTGTGGTTAAGTCAACATTTTTGTCGTTAAAAATGTATTTTTTCATTTCCTGGCTCAACATTATAAAATTCTGTTAAGTATCTGGGAGTTCAAGGTTCTCATCAAACATCTAGATAAATTCCTTGAGGGGCCTAGTTTCCAAAATGGGGTCATTTGTGGGGGAGCTCCACTGTTTAGGAATATCAGGAGCTCTCCAAACGCAACATGGCGTCTAACGATTCCAGACAATTTTCAAAAAGTCAAATGGCGCTCCTTCCCTTCTGAGCTCTGCTGTTTGCCCAAACAGTAGATTTACACCACATATGGGGTCTCAGCATACTCAGGAGAAATTGCAAAACAAATTCTACTGTGCATTTTTACCTGTTATCTTTGTGAAATGGAATGATTTGAAGTGAAAGCAACATTTTTGTGCTAATTATGTATTTTTCCATTTTCATGCCTCAATGTTATAAAATTATGTTTCAAAAATGATGCTGATGTAAAGTAGACATGTGGAAAATGTTATTTATTAACTGTTTTGTGTGACGTAACTCTCTGGTTTAAAGGGAAGGTATCGTCAAAAAAAAAAATTTCAATAACTGAAAAAATGTAAAGTAATAATGTTTTAATGTTTTGTTTAAATATTATCATTTGTTTTTAATTGAGCAAAATATAAAAAAAATTAAAAAGTTTGATATTTTCCACTGTTAAACACTAAGCGGAGCAGCTGCTGAACTCCTACAGAAATCCGACTGTATAAAAAGCTCACATTACAGCCTGCAGTAAAGTGGGCGGAGTCTGCTCTCCTATGTGTGATGGCACGCCTCCCCCCTCCCAATCTGAGTGTTTGCAACAGATAACAGAGAATGACATGTAGGGACACAGTGCACAGCCATTTTGTTGATGACCACAAATGTCTAAAGTGTCACCAAGGACAGCAGGAGTATCACACAGGATAAGATTAGATACACGGCTCTGCAGACAGTATCACACGATAGGATTAGATACACAGTCCTGCAGACAGTATCACACAGGAGAGGATTAGATACACAGCTCAGCAGACAGTATCACACAGGAGAGGATTAGATACACAGCCGTGCAGACAGTATCACACAGGATAGGATTAGATACACAACCCTGCAGACAGTATCACCGGTACACACACAGGTACTCACATGCAGTGGCGCACACACACACTCACACACACATCACCCCTGATGGGGACCTTGTGTGCCACACACACACACACACACACGCATCAACCCTGATGGGGACCTTGTGCCACACACACACACACACACACATACACACACACATCACCCCTGATGGGGACCTTGTGCCACCCACACACACACACACACATCACCCCTGAAGGGGACCTTGTGACACACACACACACACACACACACACACATCACCCCTGATGGGGACCTTGTGCCACACACACACATCACCCCTGATGGGGACCTTGTGCCACACACACACACATCACCCCTGATGGGGACCTTGTGACACACACACATCACACCTGATGGGGACCTTGTGCCACACACACACACACACACACACACACACACACATCACCCCTGATGGGGACACTGTGACACACACACATCACCCCTGATGGGGACCTTGTGCCACACACACACACACACACACACATCACCCCTGATGGGGACCTTGTGACACACACACACACACACATCACCCCTGATGGGGACCTTGTGCCACACACACATATCACCCCTGATGGGGACCTTGTGACACACACACACACATCACCCCTGATGGGGACCTTGTGCCACACACACACACACACACACACACACACACACACGTGACACCTGATGGGGACCTTGTGCCACACACACACACATCACCCCTGATGGGGACCTTGTGCCACACACACACACATACATCACCCCTGATGGGGACCTTGTGACACACACACATCACCCCTGATGGGGACCTTGTGCCACACACACACATACATCACCCCTGATGGGGACCTTGTGACACACACACACACACCACCCCTGATGGGGACCTTTTGCCCCCCCCACACACACACACACACACACACCACCCTTGATGGGGACCTTGTGCCACACACACATCACCCCTGATGGGGACCTTGTGACACACACACACACACATCACACCTGATGGGGACCTTGTGCCACACACACACACACACACACACACACACACATCACCCCTGATGGGGACCTTGTGACACACACACATCACCCCTGATGGGGACCTTGTGCCCCACACACACACACACACACACACACACATCACCCCTGATGGGGACCTTGTGCCACACACACACACACATCACCCCTGATGGGGACCTTGTGCCACACACACAGCAGTGGCGGGCAGAGCTGGGTGAGTTGCGGCAGCGGGCAGAGCTGGGTGAGCTGCGGCAGCGGGCAGAGCTGGGTGAGCTGCGGCAGCGGGCAGAGCTGGGGGCTTGAGAGAACGGAGGGAGGGGGGTGTCATTGGAGACGGTAACGGCGGGGGGGAGGGGCGGCGGCAGTAGCAGGGGCAGAGCAGGGGCTGGGGAGAACGGAGGGATGGGATGTCATCGGAGACGGTAACGGGGGAGGGGAGGCGGCCCGTACTCACACATCCTGGCGGGTGACAGGGGTAAAGTGGAGCAAACAGCACACGCTGTGAGCTCCACAATGATGGCGCTGATCTCCTCCCTCTGCTGTGATCTGGACAGCCCAGGGGGCGCGTCCATTTCAAAGCAGACGCCCACTGTAACGTACTGCATGGGGTCAGATGCCGACTACTGTTCTCTATGCACAGGGGCTGCCATAAAGGAATGAGTTACTGTCGTTACACACACGGCAAATCCAGCATGGCAGCCCCCAGTGCCTCCAGTAAAATAAGAATTAAATAAAAACTAAATAAGCTGCGATTTTCATTTTGTATTAGAAATACTTGATTTCATAATAACTATTTTTAATTAAAAAAAAAAGAGATACCTTTCCTTTAAAGAGGACTAACCACCAGGATTTTGCAATTTGAAGTAAAGGCAGTACCATACTGGCAGTAAGATGCTGAATCCAGACATACATGTACAAAGATCAGATGCTCGGTTGCAGAAATATCTTTAATCAAAATTTCAGAAATGCACTGCACTTGGATTGACGTGCGCAGCGGTGCGGGCCTTTGTGGGTCAGGTCCTCGCTTTAAAGTCCTCTTCCAGTGTCCTCTATGAAATGCCCCTTTTTGTTTATTTGAATATCACACCGCACCGCCATAGCAGTTGCGGTGGCGCATGCACATTGACACAGTAATTCGATCTTCATTACAATGGTGCCAGAGTCCACATGCACAAACTGCAATCTCCAGCGCCATTTTATTGAAGACACTGTGGTAAAGACTATGAGCGGCAGGAGCACATGCGCAGATGTAAAAAAAAATCTGTGCACGCACCGATGTCTCTCATAATATTCACAGCAGTGTCTCTCTGATTTTCAATTTTTGCTGCATTTTTTATGCCTTTTCCTTATTATTTCTTGTGTTTTTGGTGCATATGTGAATCTGTGTTTTTCTGTTTTTTATAGTACGGAAAAGCTTTGATTCCGCACTTAAAAAGTAACTGCAGTTTTTTACATGTGTTTTTTCGAAGCTCTATACATACAAACATTAATACCATACCGAATATCCACATAAATCCAGACTTTCTCATAATTTTTATATATCCATAAAAATATTTATATATGTGGATTATCAGGACTATCAGGACAATCGCAATTTACATGTAGAACAAAAGAAGAGGAAGCGATCAAGCAGTCCATTAGTGTACAAAATTTATTTTATTATCAGGTGAAGGTAAAAAACACCATAAAAACAATTTACACTAGGCAAAACCACCTATAGTTATTATCATATAATCATTGGCTTTCCAGAATCTCAGTAAGCGCCTTGCCCAACTTGAGACCAGATGAATATGGACACTTTCTACCATGTATCCATCTGGTCTCAACGAAAATATGAGTTTTGTCCCTTATTTGTAGAATTAGTGTTTTTAGGTTGCTTCGGTGGTACTTTATTTTAATTGTTTTTAACCCCTTCAGGCCCCAGCCTGTTTTCACCTTAAAGACCCGGCCATTTTTTGCAATTTTGACCAGTGTCACTTTGACAGGTTATAACTCTGGAACACTTCAACGGATCCTGGCGATTCTGACATTGTTTTTTCGTGACATATTGTACTTCATGTCAGTGGTAAATTTAGGCCGATATGTTTTGCATTTATTTGTGACAATATTGGAAATTTGGCGAAAATTTTGAAAATTTCGCAATTTTCAAAATTTGAAATTTTATGCCCATAAATCTGGGAGATATGTCACACAAAATAGTTACTAAATAACATTTCCCACTTGTCTGCTTTACACCAGCGCAATTTTTGAAAAAAAAAAAATTTACGTTAGGAAGTTAGAAGGGTTCAAAGTTCATCAGCAATTTCTCATTTTTCCAACAAAATTTACAAAAAAAAAACTTTTTAGGTACCACATCACATTTGGAGTGATTTGAGAAACCTAGGCGACAGAAAATACCCAAAAGTGACCCCATTCTAAAATCTGCACCCCTCACTCTGCTCAAAACCACATCCAAGAAGTTTATTAACCCTTTATTAGCTTCACAGCAACCAAAGCAATGTAGAAGAAAAAATGAAAATTTTACTTTTTTAACACAAAAATGTTACTTTAGCCATAAAAATTAGTATTTTCACAAGGGTATCAGGAAAAATGCATCATAAAATGTGTTGTGCATTTTCTCCTGAGTACGCAGATACCTGATATGTGGTGGAAATCAAATGTTTGGGCACACGGCAGGACTCGGAAGGCAAGGAGCGCCATTTGAATTTTTGAGTGCAAAATTAGCTGCACTCATTAGCGGACGCCATGTCGGGTTTGAAGACTCCCTGAGGTGCCTAAACAATGGAGCTCCCCCACAAGTGACCCCATTTTGGAAACTAGAGCCCTCAAATATTTTTTCTAGATGTTTGATGTGCACTTTGAACCCCTGGGGGCTTCACAGAAGTTTATAACGTTGAGCCGTGAAAAGAAAAAATTTTTTTTTTTACCACAAAACTGTTGCTTCAACCAGGTAGCTTTTTTATCACAAGGGTATCAGGAAAAAATGCACCATAAAATGTATTGTGCATTTTCTCCTGAGTACGCAGATACCCCAAATGTGGTGGAAATCAAATGTTTGGGCACACGACAGGACTCGGAAGGCAAGGAGCGCCATTTGAATTTTTGAGTGCAAAATTAGCTGCACTCATTAGCGGACGCCATGTCGGGTTTGAAGACTCCCTGAGGTGCCTAAACAATGGAGCTCCCCCAAAAGTGACCCCATTTTGGAAACTAGAGCCCTCAAACATTTTTTCTAGATGTTTGATGTGCACTTTGAACCCCTGGGGGCTTCACAGAAGTTTATAACGTTGAGCCGTGAAAAGAAAAAAAAATTTTTTTACCACAAAACTGTTGCTTCAACCAGGTAGCTTTTTTATCACAAGGGTATCAGGAAAAAATGCACCATAAAATGTATTGTGCATTTTCTCCTGAGTACGCAGATACCCTATATGTGGTGGAAATCAAATGTTTGGGCACACGGCAGGACTCGGAAGGCAAGGAGCGCCATTTGAATTTTTGAGTGCAAAATTAGCTGCACTCATTAGCGGATGCCATGTCGGGTTTGAAGACTCCCTGAGGTGCCTAAACAATGGAGCTCCCCCACAAGTGACCCCATTTTGGAAACTAGAGCCCTCAAATATTTTTTCTAGATGTTTGATGTGCACTTTGAACCCCTGGGGGCTTCACAGAAGTTTATAACGTTGAGCCGTGAAAAGAAAAATTTTTTTTTTTACCACAAAACTGTTGCTTCAACCAGGTAGCTTTTTTATCACAACGGTATCAGGAAAAAATGCACCATAAAATGTATTGTGCATTTTCTCCTGAGTACGCAGATACCCCAAATGTGGTGGAAATCAAATTTTTGGCCACACGACAGGACTCGGAAGGCAAGGAGCGCCATTTGAATTTTTGAGTGCAAAATTAGCTGCACTCATTAGCGGACGCCATGTCGGGTTTGAAGACTCCCTGAGGTGCCTAAACAATGGAGCTCCCCAAAAGTGACCCCATTTTGGAAACTAGAGCCCTCAAACATTTTTTCTAGATGTTTGATGTGCACTTTGAACCCCTGGGGGCTTCACAGAAGTTTATAACGTTGAGCCGTGAAAAGAAAAAAATTTTTTTTTACCACAAAACTGTTGCTTCAACCAGGTAGCTTTTTTTATCACAAGGGTATCAGGAAAAAATGCACCATAAAATGTATTGTGCATTTTCTCCTGAGTATGCAGATACCCTATATGTGGTGGAAATCAAATGTTTGGGCACACGGCAGGACTCGGAAGGCAAGGAGCGCCATTTGAATTTTTGAGTGCAAAATTAGCTGCACTCATTAGCGGACGCCATGTCGGGTTTGAAGACTCCCTGAGGTGCCTAAACAATGGAGCTCCCCCACAAGTGACCCCATTTTGGAAACTAGAGCCCTCAAATATTTTTTCTAGATGTCTGATGTGCACTTTGAACCCCTGGGGGCTTCACAGAAGTTTATAACGTTGAGCCGTGAAAAGAAAAAAATTTTTTTTACCACAAAACTGTTGCTTCAACCAGGTAGCTTTTTTATCACAAGGGTATCAGGAAAAAATGCACCATAAAATGTATTGTGCATTTTCTCCTGAGTACGCAGATACCCCAAATGTGGTGGAAATCAAATGTTTGGGCACACGACAGGACTCGAAAGACAAGGAGCGCCATTTGAATTTTTGAGTGCAAAATTAGCTGCACTCATTAGCGGACGCCATGTCGGGTTTGAAGACTCCCTGAGGTGCCTAAACAATGGAGCTCCCCCACAAGTGACCCCATTTTGGAAACTAGAGCCCTCAAATATTTTTTCTAGATGTTTGATGTGCACTTTGAACCCCTGGGGGCTTCACAGAAGTTTATAACGTTGAGCCGTGAAAAGAAAAATTATTTTTTTTACCACAAAACTGTTGCTTCAACCAGGTAGCTTTTTTATCACAACGGTATCAGGAAAAAATGCACCATAAAATGTATTGTGCATTTTCTCCTGAGTACGCAGATACCCCAAATGTGGTGGAAATCAAATTTTTGGCCACACGACAGGACTCGGAAGGCAAGGAGCGCCATTTGAATTTTTGAGTGCAAAATTAGCTGCACTCATTAGCGGACGCCATGTCGGGTTTGAAGACTCCCTGAGGTGCCTAAACAATGGAGCTCCCCAAAAGTGACCCCATTTTGGAAACTAGAGCCCTCAAACATTTTTTCTAGATGTTTGATGTGCACTTTGAACCCCTGGGGGCTTCACAGAAGTTTATAACGTTGAGCCGTGAAAAGAAAAAAAATTTTTTTTACCACAAAACTGTTGCTTCAACCAGGTAGCTTTTTTTATCACAAGGGTATCAGGAAAAAATGCACCATAAAATGTATTGTGCATTTTCTCCTGAGTATGCAGATACCCTATATGTGGTGGAAATCAAATGTTTGGGCACACGGCAGGACTCGGAAGGCAAGGAGCGCCATTTGAATTTTTGAGTGCAAAATTAGCTGCACTCATTAGCGGACGCCATGTCGGGTTTGAAGACTCCCTGAGGTGCCTAAACAATGGAGCTCCCCCACAAGTGACCCCATTTTGGAAACTAGAGCCCTCAAATATTTTTTCTAGATGTCTGATGTGCACTTTGAACCCCTGGGGGCTTCACAGAAGTTTATAACGTTGAGCCGTGAAAAGAAAAAAAATTTTTTTACCACAAAACTGTTGCTTCAACCAGGTAGCTTTTTTATCACAAGGGTATCAGGAAAAAATGCACCATAAAATGTATTGTGCATTTTCTCCTGAGTACGCAGATACCCCAAATGTGGTGGAAATCAAATGTTTGGGCACACGACAGGACTCGAAAGACAAGGAGCGCCATTTGAATTTTTGAGTGCAAAATTAGCTGCACTCATTAGCGGACGCCATGTCGGGTTTGAAGACCCCCTGAGGTGCCTAAACAATGGAGCTCCCCCAAAAGTGACCCCATTTTGGAAACTAGAGCCCTCAAACATTTTTTCTAGATGTTTGATGTGCACTTTGAACCCCTGGGGGCTTCACAGAAGTTTATAACGTTGAGCCGTGAAAAGAAAAAAATTTTTTTTACCACAAAACTGTTGCTTCAACCAGGTAGCTTTTTTTATCACAAGGGTATCAGGAAAAAATGCACCATAAAATGTATTGTGCATTTTCTCCTGAGTACGCAGATACCCTATATGTGGTGGAAATCAAATGTTTGGGCACACGGCAGGACTCGGAAGGCAAGGAGCGCCATTTGAATTTTTGAGTTCAAAATTAGCTGCACTCATTAGCGGACGCCATGTCGGGTTTGAAGACTCCCTGAGGTGCCTAAACAATGGAGCTCCCCCAAAAGTGACCCCATTTTGGAAACTAGAGCCCTCAAACATTTTTTCTAGATGTTTGATGTGCACTTTGAACCCCTGGGGGCTTCACAGAAGTTTATAACGTTGAGCCGTGAAAAGAAAAAAAATTTTTTTACCACAAAACTGTTGCTTCAACCAGGTAGCTTTTTTTATCACAAGGGTATCAGGAAAAAATGCACCATAAAATGTATTGTGCATTTTCTCCTGAGTACGCAGATACCCCAAATGTGGTGGAAATCAAATGTTTGGGCACACGACAGGACTCGAAAGACAAGGAGCGCCATTTGAATTTTTGAGTGCAAAATTAGCTGCACTCATTAGCGGACGCCATGTCGGGTTTGAAGACCCCCTGAGGTGCCTAAACAATGGAGCTCCCCCAAAAGTGACCCCATTTTGGAAACTAGAGCCCTCAAACATTTTTTCTAGATGTTTGATGTGCACTTTGAACCCCTGGGGGCTTCACAGAAGTTTATAACGTTGAGCCGTGAAAAGAAAAAATTTTTTTTTACCACAAAACTGTTGCTTCAACCAGGTAGCTTTTTTTATCACAAGGGTATCAGGAAAAAATGCACCATAAAATGTATTGTGCATTTTCTCCTGAGTACGCAGATACCCTATATGTGGTGGAAATCAAATGTTTGGGCACACGGCAGGACTCGGAAGGCAAGGAGCGCCATTTGAATTTTTGAGTTCAAAATTAGCTGCACTCATTAGCGGACGCCATGTCGGGTTTGAAGACTCCCTGAGGTGCCTAAACAATGGAGCTCCCCCACAAGTGACCCCATTTTGGAAACTAGAGCCCTCAAATATTTTTTCTAGATGTCTGATGTGCACTTTGAACCCCTGGGGGCTTCACAGAAGTTTATAACGTTGAGCCGTGAAAAGAAAAAAAATTTTTTTTACCACAAAACTGTTGCTTCAACCAGGTAGCTTTTTTATCACAAGGGTATCAGGAAAAAATGCACCATAAAATGTATTGTGCATTTTCTCCTGAGTACGCAGATACCCTATATGTGGTGGAAATCAAATGTTTGGGCACACGGCAGGACTCGGAAGACAAGGAGCGCCATTTGAATTTTTGAGTGCAAAATTAGCTGCACTCATTAGCGGACGCCATGTCGGGTTTGAAGACTCCCTGAGGTGCCTAAACAATGGAGCTCCCCCACAAGTGACCCCATTTTGGAAACTAGAGCCCTCAAATATTTTTTCTAGATGTTTGATGTGCACTTTGAACCCCTGGGGGCTTCACAGACGTTTATAACGTTGAGCCGTGAAAAGAAAAAAATTTTTTTTACCACAAAACTGTTGCTTCAACCAGGTAGCTTTTTTTATCACAAGGGTATCAGGAAAAAATGCACCATAAAATGTATTGTGCATTTTCTCCTGAGTATGCAGATACCCTATATGTGGTGGAAATCAAATGTTTGGGCACACGGCAGGACTCGGAAGGCAAGGAGCGCCATTTCACAGCAAAATTGGTTGGAATTATTAGCGGACGCCATGTTGCGTTTGGAGACCCCCCTGAAGTGCCTAAACAATGGAGCTCCCCTACAATTGACCCCATTTTGGAAACTAGACCCCTCATGGAATTTATCTAGCTGTTTAGTGAGCACTTTGAACCCCTGGAGGCTTCACAAACGTTTGTAATGTTCAGGCGTGAAAATATTTTATTCTTTTTTTTACCACAAAATTGTTTTTTCAATCAGGTAGCTTTTTTTTCACAAGGATATCAGGAAAAAATGCACCATAAAATGTATTGTGTAATTTCTCCTGAGTACACAGGTACCTCATATGTGGTGGAAATCAATTGTTTGGGCGTACGGCGGGGCTCAGAAGAGAAGGAGCGCCATTTCACAGTAAAATTGATTGGAATTATTAGCAGACGCCATGTTGCATTTGGAGACCCCCTGAGGTGCCTACACAATGGAGCTCCCCCACATGTGATCCCATTTTGGAAACTAGACCCCCCCCCATACAAAAAAATTAGTTTGGCGAAATTAAAAATACAGACATCAGTAAAAAAAAAAAATGAATAAAAAAAAAAATAATAATAATAAGACCAGTGCCAAACGTGAGAGCAATGCACGAGTCTCGCATTGCATCATCCACTCCAGTCTGGAAGCGAGCAACTGCGCTGGATAATGCGATGCGAGAGGGCGGGGCGGCAGATGAGAAAGGGCGCAGCGGATGGAAGATGGGAAAGGGCGCAGCGGATGGAGGAGCGGCATAGGATGGGAAAGGGCGCAGCGGATGATGGGAAATGGCGCAGCGAATAGAGGATGGGAAAGGGCGCAGCGGATGGATGATGGGAAATGGCGCAGCGGATGGAGGAGCGGCGGAGGATGGGGGGGAGGTGAGATATGGATACCTACCTTACAGGATGGATCTAGGCAGCAGGATCACAGCAGACAGAAGAGGCAGCAGATGAAAGAGGCAACAGATTGAGGAGTGTGAGAGGGGGCAGTAGATGAAGAGGATGGGAGAGAGCAGGCAGCAGATCGGGGAGGGGGGCAGAGTCTGATGGGAGAGAGAGATGGCACATGGAGGAGGGGGGCCCCGGGGGGAGGGGGGCCCCCAGAACATGGAGGGGGAGGGTGGCC
This sequence comes from Anomaloglossus baeobatrachus, assembly GCF_048569485.1. NCBI lineage: Eukaryota > Metazoa > Chordata > Amphibia > Anura > Aromobatidae > Anomaloglossus > Anomaloglossus baeobatrachus. The sequence continues at coordinate 508,348,603 of NC_134357.1, read as the reverse complement.
CCCAGAACATGGAGGGGGGAGGGTGGCTTGCAGCACATGTTGGGGGAGGGTGGCTTGCAGCACATGTGGGGGGAGGGTGGCTTGCAGCACATGTGGGGGGAGGGTGGCTTGCAGCACATGGAGGGGGAGGAGGTGTAGTGGCGATGGAGAAGGGGCAGCCGATGAAGGAGGAGGCGGTGGCAGCCGCTGATCGGGAACAGTGGGGGCCGATTCGGGGGCAGCAGTGGCTGAAAAAGGTGGGTGCGACGGCAGCGGGGACAGTGGCGAGCGTGGCGGCGGGGACAGTGGCGAGCGTGGCGGCGGGGACAGTGGCGAGCGTGGTGGCGAGCGTGGCGGCGGGGACAGTGGCGGGGCGATCGGGGACAGCGGTGGATCGGGAGCAGCGGCGGGGCGATCGGAGACAGCGGCGGGACTGGCGGTGGCGATCGGAGCCGCGGCGGGGCTGGCGGTGGTGGGCGGGGCGATCGGAGACAGCGGCGGGGCTGGGGCTGGCGGTCGGGGCGATCGGAGACAGCGGCGGGGCTGGCGCTGGCGGAGCGGGGCGATTGGAGACAGCGGCGGGGCTGGCGGGGCAATCGGAGACAGCGGCGGGCGGGGCGACAGGAGACAGCGGCGGGGCTGGCAGGGCGATAGGGGACAGGGGCGGGCGGCGGGGGCAGCAACTTACCGATGGGCACCCTCAGGGATGGACACAGGTCACCTTGGAGAGATCGGTCACAAGATCGGTCTCTCCAATCAGAGCTGGGGGCGGGTGAAGCACCGATCACCCAGCTCCAGCCAATGGCCAGTGCTACAGCAGCACTGATCAGGGCTGGATTTCAATGTTCCAGACATTTTCAATGGCTGGAACATTACAGTGACTGTAATTGGCTGAGCGGCGTTCGTCAGCCAATCACAGCCTCTGTAGGTTCGGGGAGGAGGCACCACCCCTCCTGAGGTCAGGCAGAGGTCCCCTCCTTCCCGAATCTACTATTTAATTAAACAAATTGGACTCCCCGGGGCTCCGGGACCGCGATTTCGCCATGACATACTGGGTACGTTATGGGTCGTTTAGCACCATGTCACCATGACGTACCCAGTACGTCAAGGGTCGTTAAGGGGTTAATTGTTTTATCACTTTAGGTGGCTAGACTACAGTTAACATTGACAATGACCTGCTTGATATTATTGATATGGGATTATACCGAGTAAACGGATGGAATCAATAGAATGGATACAACTGGAACTCCTATTCAATGTGAATTACCATGATCAGGATGGATATACATGTATATAATTATTTATTTAGATGTAAAATGTATAGCTTACTTGTCCACTGTAATTCTATGACATGTTAATGTATATTTCATTGTGTATCTCATAGTATTATTTTATATATTTGAAGAAAATGCGGTGATTAGTTGCTATAATGATGTTATATATGTATTACATTTTGAAATGTGTATGTCTTATTTGGTGGTGTGATTATATTTAATTAATAATTACAGTAATTCCAACTTTGATTCCATTGTTGTTGAATCCATACTGGATCCCTAAACTAATTGCACATTCTGTAATCTATGTGCTTATGATTTGTACGCATGCATGCTATCTTTTCTCCTCGCCTTCTGGCTCCCGTGTCTTTATGGCTTTACAGCGGGCCGATCATGTGATGTGATCGGCTCGCTCTGAGTCATGACGTAGCGGCCGGTTGTTGATGGGGTTTGTTATGGCAACGCATGCGTCAATAATCTGGTCATAGCACGCCGATTGGTGGGCGTGTATTTAAATACTGACGTTTACCGCCTTTACACCGCCCCTGGACGAAGCTGTGTTGCCGAAACACGTGTAGGGCGTTTTGTGTTCCTGGGTATTATCCACCTTTATATCAAACAGTATATCAGGTAATAACATCAATGGTTTTTCTACAACGCTAATGTGATTACTGATAGCCTGAGTAGGTTATAACCTGTATTCCCTGAGGGGTCGGCTTGATTTTTTCGTGTGGCTGTAACTGATTACCTTAGCCTGCTGTGCTGCGTTAATTGCACCACATGGATATATGTAAAAAACTCCATGCTATAATCTAATACTATTGGATTTATAGGGCTGTTGCATTAATCCTTGAACCTTACAATTTTCTGAATATATAATATTGAATGGATTAGTTTATACTTATATCCTCCCTTGGGATTATATGTAAATATCGGGCTTATGCGGCCGCCTGAAGAGATCTAATATATTTTATGGCAAACTTCACAGTTTAGCGCTGATTATCTAACTGGTAAATTTGCGATCATATACTGATTTTTTCTAATAATATCTGCACCTTTGTATTAAACAGCATATTAGGTAATAACATCAATGGTTTTTCTATAGCGCTAAGGTGATCACTGGCAGCCACTGAATACCTTAGACTGCAGTGCTGCGTTAATTGCATCATATGGAGATATATATATATAAAATCCTCATCTTATAAAATAATACTATTGGATTTACAGGGCTGTTGCATTAATCCTTGTGCTTCATAATTGTCTTAATATATAATATCAATATGGATTGGGTTATACTGATATCCTAAATCCTCTTTTGGGATTTAATCTAATTATCGGGTTGATGCAGCCGCCTGAATAAATCTATATATATCTTGTGGCAAGGTCTACAGTCTAGTGCTATATAATTATTTGGTAAACTTGCGGTCTTACGCTGATTTTTTCTAACAATACCTACTAATTTGCGCTGATATTAATATTTTCAGCTTATGTATGGACATGATTAAAAATCTATACATCTATAGCAGGATGCACTATTGTGATATTGTATTTACATTTTGATAAAAGTATATGACTGCCGTGTTTGATCTAGATGATATACACCTTGGAGGTTGCACGATATTAATTTGACAGTTGTACCTTGTCATATATTATGTGCGATAATATTCTGGAAAGCCAATGATTATATGATAATAACTATAGGTGGTTTTGCCCAGTGTAAATTGTTTTTATGGTGTTTTTTACCTTCACCTGATAATAAAATAAATTTTGTACACTAATGGACTGCTTGATCGCTTCCTCTTCTTTTGTTCTCGAAGCTCTATACAGAAGCCTCTAGAGAAAAAAAAACAAAGCACCAAAACCGCAGATTTAAGTGGCGCCTTTTCATAAAATCACATCCATTTTGCTTAGACAGTTAAACACAGCAACTGGTGTAACCAAAAATGTTTGAAAACAAATATAAAAATTAACTTTTAATAATTATGAATTAATATATTTTGCACACACAACATTAATGCCGGCGTCACACGGTACGATCTATCGTGCGATCGCACGAGCGATCGCACCTGCCCCCGTCGTTTGTGCGTCACAGGCAATTTGTTGCCAGTGGTGCACAAAGTCGGTAACCCACGTCACACGTACTTACCTCCCGGATGACCTCGCTGTGGGCGGCGAACATCCTCTTCCTGAAGGAGGAGGGACGTTCAGCATCACTGCGACGTCACACAGCGGCCGGCCAATAGAAGCGGAGGGGCGGAGATGAGCTGGACGTAAACATCCCGCCCACCTCCTTCCTTCCTTATTACCGGCGGACGCCGGTAAGCTGCAGTTCATCACTCCCGGGGTGTCACACACGGAGCGACATGTGCTGCCTCGGGAACGATGAACAACCAGCGTGCAGAAGGAGGACCGACATTTTGTTGAAAATGAACAACGTGTCAACGAGCAACGATAAGGTGAGTATTTTTGCTTGTTCACAGTCGCTCGGAGGTGTCACACGGTACGATATGTCACACGATGCCGGATGTGCGTCACTAACGACGTGACCCCGACGACATATCACCCGATATATCGTACCGTGTGACGCCGGCATAACGGTTGTAGAACCAACCAATAAATACAGCACAAGGAGCTGATGTTATGCAAAGCTCCCATTGTATACACAAAGGACAATAAAGGCCCCGTCACACTAAGCAACATCGCTAGCAACATCGCTGCTAACGAACAACTTTTGTGACGTTGCTAGCGATGTTGCTGTGTGTGACATCCAGCAACAACCTGGCCCCTGCTGTGAGGTCGTTGGTTGTTGCTGAATGTCCTGGGCCATTTTTTAGTTGTTGCTGTCCCGCTGTGAAGCACAGATCGCTGTGTGTGACAGCGAGACAGCAACAACTAAATGTGCAGGCAGCAGGAGCCGGCTTCTGCGGAGGCTGGTAACCAATGTAAACATCGGGTAACCAAGAAGCCCTGTCCTTGGTTACCCGATATTTACCTTTGTTACCAGCCTCCGCCGCTCTCACTGTCAGTGCCGGCTCCTGCTCTGTGCACATGTAGCTGCAGGACACATCGGGTTAATTAACCCGATGTGTGCTGTAGCTAGGAGAGCAGGGAGCCAGCGCTAAGCATTGTGCGCTGCTCCCTGCTCTGTGCACATTTAGCTGCAGTACACATCAGGTAATTAACCCGATGTGTGCTGTAACTAGGAGAGCAGGGAGCCAGCGCTAAGCATTGTGTGCTGCTCCCTGCTCTGTGCACATTTAGCTGCAGTACACATCAGGTAATTAACCCGATGTGTGCTGTAACTAGGAGAGCAGGGAGCCAGCGCTCAGTGTGCGCTGCTCCCTGCTCTCTGCACGTGTAGCTGCGTGCACTGGTAACCAAGGTAAATATCGGGTTGGTTACCCGATATTTACCTTAGTTACCAAGCGCAGCATCTTCCACGCGGCGCTGGGGGCTGGTCACTGGTGAGCTCACCAGCAACTCGTGTAGCGACGCTCCAGCGATCCCTGCCAGGTCAGGTTGCTGGTGGGATCGCTGGAGCGTCGCAGTGTGACATCTCACCAGCAACCTCCTAGCAACTTACCAGCGATCCCTATCGTTGTTGGGATCGCTGGTAAGTTGCTTAGTGTGACTGGACCTTAACAGTAAGAGAACCTGGTCCGAAAAACAATTCTCTCATTATCTACACAGGTGTTATTTACCCAATATAACATCAATTGTATCCAACTGATGTCCAGAATGTGATTATCACAATCTAAAACACCCTACAGTGTTGAGAAATGTCATCAAAACATACACATGGTCATAATACACTGAGGTGAGATAAATACATAAAAAAGACGTGTTGTCTAATGGAGGAGGGGGGGGAGGGGCAAAACAACAGCCTCACAGCGCTATGTTATGCCCAGGCATACTATTTTGGAGGTCAGTACCCCCCCTCCTTAATTGGACAACACATCTCTTTTATTTGATTTATATCACCTCAGTGTATTATGACCATGTGTATCTGGCGTACACACTATTGTAGACATCAGTTGGATACAATTAATGTTATATTGGGTAAATAACACCTGTGTACACAGTGAGAGAATTGTTTTTCGGACCAGGTTCTCTTAAGCCCCCCGTCACACACAGCGAGATCGCTAGCGAGATCGCTGAAACGTCACAGGTTTTGTGACGTATCAGCGACCTCTCCAGCGATATCGCTGTGGGACCAGCAGCAACGAGCGGGCCCCTGCTGAGAGGTGGCTGATCATTACAAAACGATCAGGACCATTTTTTGCTCGTTGATCTCCCGCTGTGCAGCATGCGTTGGTGTGTTTGACGGCGGGAGACCAACGATCTGAATGTGCAGGGAGCCGGCGTCTGGCAGCCTGTAAGTGGCGGTAAGCTGGTAACCATGGTACACATTGGGTAACTATGCAAAGCGCTTTGCTTAGTTACCCGATGTGTACCATGGTTACCAGCGTACGCCAGTTACAGGCTGCCAGACGCCGGCTCCCTGCACACGTAGCCAGGGTACACATCGGGTAACTATGCAAAGCGTTTTGCATAGTTACCCGATGTGTACCCTGGCTACCAAGCACAGCTTTGTTACACGGGTCGCTGGTGGCTGGTCTCTGATCACTGTGGAGATCTGCCTGATTGAGCGCTCACCAGCAACCATGTAGCAACGCTCCAGCGATCCCTGCCAGGTCGGCTCACTGGAACGTCGCTACGTGTGAGGGGACCCTTACTGTTATTGTCCTTTGTGTATACAGTGGGAGCTTTGCGTAACATCAGCTCCTCGTGCTGTATTTATTGGTTGGTTCTACAACCGTTCATGTTGTGTGTGCAAAATATTTTAATTCATAATTATTAAAAGTGATATTTTATATTTGTTTTCACACATTTTTGGTTACACCAGTTGCTTGGTTTATTTCATATGACCTTGGTGAGCATTAACACACAATTCCTATTGACAGTTAAACACAGCAGAATTTATGTGCAAAAAAAAAAAAAAGCAGAAAAAACCCGCAATATTTACGCTACATGTGAATACGGACTAAATATCCAAGCAAAGTGGATGTGATTTCATGAACTCTCCGCCCGCTGAGCGTCTACAGACGCTGCTGAATTGTAAAGTTTTGGTGGCTGTTTTCTCCATAGGCTTCTTTTTGGAGCCTGAAAAAAAAGGCAAGCGAAAAAAAAAAGTGCCGTTACATTCTTAAACGCAGAATCAAAGCTTTTCTGTAGTATTAAAATGCATTAAACCCCGGATTCACATCTTCCCCAAACATTTATCAAATATCTGGGAAATTGCATAAAAAAATGCAGAAACATGCAATAATCAGAGAAGATTGTTATTGCGTTGTGTGGTACAGAAACCTGCAGAAAAAATGCAGCATTTATACTATGTGTGAACACGGCCTCAGCGTTACATTTTTATTACATTTGTTATGAATTTAATAGAGAAAAATAATCAATTGCGCCATTTTTTTCGCCATTTATCGATCCCCATAAATAATCTGATCGCTGAGTTGTTCGGGTCGTTATGATTACAGGAACACCAAATATGTCCATGTTATTTGCTAATTTGTGATGTTAAGTATTTTCTAAAAAAAAAAATGCAATAACATTGTTCTAAATTTTTTTATTCTTTCTAGTAATTTTATTACAAGAAAAAAAAAAATCTCTTTTCCTCTCTCTCTAGAATACAGGACATAGAGCTCTATTGTACAGAGCAGCATCTCTATGTCCTGTGTAATCTGCTGTGGAGGAAGATGCAGCTTGAACTATATCAAATCCATTCACTGACATAATCACAGCTTGTGGCTCAATAGCTAGGGCTGCTGGAGCTTGTATGAAAGTTGCTTGTTTGAGTCCAAGGGGGTGAAAATAAAGAAAACATTTTATATACAGTATATATTTGTAATTTTCTCTTCTCTGCCTGCAACACAGGTCAGGATTACCAAATACTCAATACAGGCAGTGGCTCAATGGTAGAGCTGCTGCCTATAGACAATAAATTCATGAGTTCTAGTTCTGGGAAACCAGAGCAAATAAGAATTTAATTGATTCACTGCACTGAGAGGAGAAGCTGGGACTGAGGGAGAGAGCGGTTGGAACTTATGAAAGTCTATTGTAGTGGAATGCGGAGGGGGCACATACTTTTCCATATGGTGTACAGATCAGTTACAATATATATATATATATATATATATATATATATATATATATATATATATATATATATATATATATATATATATATATTGTAACTGTGTATGTTTTGATGACATTTCTCAACACTGTAGGGTGTTTTAGATTGTGATAATCACATTCTGGACCTCAGTTGGATACAATTGATGTTATATTGGGTAAATAACACCTGTGTAGATAATGAGAGAATTGTTTTTCGGACCAGGTTCTCTTACTGTTATTGTCCTTTGTGTATACAATGGGAGCTTTGCATAACATCAGCTCCTCCTGCTGTATTTATTGGTTGATTCTACAAGCGTTATGCCAGCGTCACACGGTACGATATATCGGACGATATGTCGTCGGGGTCACGTCGTTAGTGACGCACATCCAGCATCATGTGACATATCGTACCGTGTGACACCTCTGAACGACTGTGAACGAGCAAAAATACTCACCTTATCGTTGCTCGTTGACACGTTGTTCATTTTCAACAAAATGTCGGTCCTCCTTCTGCACGCTGGTTGTTCATCGTTCCCGAGGCAGCACATGTCGCTCCGTGTGACAACCCGGGAGTGATGAACTGCAGCTTACCGGCGTTCGCCGGTAATAAGGAAGGAAGGAGGTGGGCGGGATGTTTACGTCCCGCTCATCTCCGCCCCTCTGCTTCTATTTGCCGGCCGCTGTGTGACGTCGCAGTGACGCCGAACGTCCCTCCTCCTTCAGGAAGAGGATGTTCGCCGCCCACAGCGAGGTCGTCCAGGAGGTAAGTACGTGTGACGTGGGTTACCGACTTTGTGCGCCACTGGCAACAAATTGCCTGTGACGCACAAACGACGGGGGCAGGTGCGATCGCCTGTGCGATCGCACGATAGATCGTACCGTGTGACGCCGGCATTAATGTTGTGTGTGCAAAATATATTAATTCATAATTATTAAAAGTTATTTGACGCCCCGGAGCTATGGGGTACTCAGTCCTGGGCCGTATACATGGGGATGCTGTGTCATGGTTGTGTAACGGCCGTTGCCAGGCTCCGTGACCCCAGGGGTTGCTTTTTAAAGAGGTATTATGTACTGGGGAGATGAAAGAGTTTATATTGTGACGCCACTTGCGGGTTGTGGTTATGGTGATGGAACCGCCGCTGCACAGTCTGTTACCACTGGGGCTGATGGTGATGGCAGCCTGGATGGTAGGCCCTACGCAACTAGGGCCGGGCCCCAGGGAGTGAATTGTCTGATCCGGCGCAGAAAGAAGGGGGACCACACGATGTGGATGCAGTGCAACTTCTGTTCTTACTCACAGTGGTATTGAGCTGTAGCACTGAGGACGGCTGGTTCAGACCCCTTGTCCCTTTTGTCCCAGTGCCGGTGTGGTAACCTGGTAGTCTCTTTCCCCGGCACGTCTCACTGGTTGGTGGAATCCCGTAGTTTGGAGCGTTTGTGGGTCCCTTACTGTCTGTCGGCAGTCTCTCGCCTGCACGGCGGGCAGTGCGAACCCTGTAGGGTCGGTGTTCTGTTCCGGTCCCTGGCTCTATCTTTACTGCTGGTGCCCCCGGATTCTTGGGTCACTGAGGTCCTTGAAGGTCCCCTTACTGTGTAGGTATTTGTCAGGTTGTCTGAAGCTTTCACCTGAGCCCTCACTGGCAACCACTCTCATACGCCACCTAGGTCACTGCTACACGACCTCGTCTGGAGACACATCCATTCCCTTCCACTACCACTACCAGACTCACTACTGTCTGTCTCCTCCCCCATGGGTTGTCCAGTGGACTGGACTGGCTCCACCTCTGGGCGGCCACCCATTGGGTCTTGGACTAGTCACCCCGATTGGGAGTGGGAAACTGGGGATGTTATGTGTTTTGGTGGTACCGGCACTGGTCTTCCAGGTCCCTGGAGGTAGGCCCTGTATCTTTGTTAGGATGCAGTACCTAGTGTGCCCTGAGGGGTTCAGGGGCGCTCCATATACACACAACTATGTAAATGACATAGACATCACACACACAGCTCTGCTCCATACACAACATTCAGACGTGGCTCCGCTTCATGCACGATGTACACACATGGCTCTGCTCCGTTCACGTAGCTCACCCACAGCTCTGTTCCGTAAACGTAGTGCACACGCAGCTCCGCTCCATACATCTGTGCCGTGGTTGAACCGCTCGGATCCGGGGTTGCTGCTGTGGCTTGAGGGTCTCCGGACCTGGGGGCTCGCGGCCCCTCAAATGTAAAGGGGACTATTTATAGGGGATAAGAGTTTGTGACACCACCCGTGGTTCGCAGTAAGGGGAGTACCGCCGCTGCCGATGGGAGTACCAGGGGGAGATGTAGCGGGGCAGCCAAATGACGTTCCCTCTAGAGGTAGGGGAGGCCCAGGTACTCTGGAAGATGGTGGAGCGGAGGTACGCATGGCCGGTGGGAAGCAGGGGAGGACCATGTACTCATTCAGGCAGTATCGGTGATGGTGTGACCATAAAGCAGACTCTGACAACAAGGTAAACCAAGTCTCTGGGTGCCGCTGCCCTCTTGGGGGAGCCCGTCCGGGTATCCGTCCCCTATAGTACTGCCGGGTGATCCGGAGCCTGCCTCCGTGCACAAATTAGAAGTGTTCTGGTGGCCCGTTGGCTTAAAGCTGTCCAGGCCCCGCTCCCTCCCTGTTGGTAGTGGTGCTGTGCTCTCAAGGGCTCACGCTTGGGATTTCTGTGGGCTGCTTGGGTTGGAAAGCCCTATCCCCCTCGTTGCGCTAGTGCCCCTGATCTCTTAGCTTCTTGGGGATAGTCCATAAAGTCACTATGCTCCGCAGGTTAATTGCCGAGTTGCCTGAAGCTACTCCCCGACCTAGGGTCCTGTACCCCGCCGTGCTTTCGGACACAGACCGGTTATTAGACTCCGATGCCTCACGTCCTCCAAGACCAGGTCTAGGCACCCAGCCTCAATACCCTGAGAACGGGTCTCCGACACCTCTGTGCCCAGACCACCGTCTGCTACCCAACCTGCAACGTTCAGGGAGCCACCACTCCCCTAGCTCCTCACTTCTCGAGGGCTAACTCTGCTCTGTCTTACTTCCCTCCCACCAGTCTGCCTGACTCCTAGGTGGGCAGCCTTATTCCAGCTAGGCAGCCCACTGGTGTGTCTGACAAGGTGTGATGTGTGGTGTGGTTGGGGTTTTGGATGCAGATGGAGGCAGTACGACAGGTTGGGAACCCAGAACCATGAGGGGTTGAGTCCTGCACCAGATAATAGGAAGTGCAGTACCCTGTGACGCCCTGAATAGTTCAGGGGCGTCACACATCTCATACACAAGGCTCCGCTCCGTACATTTCATACACGCGGCACCGCTACATCCGCACTGTAAGGCTATGTTCACACACTGCGTTTTTTACCTGCGTTTTTGGTCCGTTTTTGCTGCAGAAATTTCTTGAGAAATTCTTGTAACCTGTCTGCAGACATTCCCCAGCAAAACCTATGGCAAAAAAAATTAGCTGTGCGCACACTGCGTTTTTTTCTTAAGAAAATTCTTTCAGTAGATTTTCTTAAGAAAAAGAATGAGCATGTAACTTCTTTTCTGCAGCTAACTGCGTTATTTCACTCCATTGACTGTAATGTAATCATGAAATAGCGCAGGTAGCAAGTGATGTGCGTTATTCCTGCGCTATACCTGCGTTATTCCCGCGTTATTTCACGTTTTCGGGACATAGTGTACTTCCCTGCACTGCGTTTTGCAGGGAAGTGATGTCACTAGGAGAGGAAGAGGAAGGAGAAGAGAAAAAAAAAACGTGTGCTCCGCTGTATTTTTACCTTCCAGCCGGGTAAACACACAGCGGCGGCCCGGTATTCTCATGCTGGGGAGATCGAGGGACAGGGTTAATGCCCCCTCCCCCTCCCGCAGCTGAGAATATCAGCCACAGCTGTCCCGGGACTGTCGCATCCATTATGCGGCAGTCCCGGCGTGTTACCGGCTCCTCCAGATGCCGTGATGCTGGGGCAATCCAGGTAATATGGAGTTAACGGCAACTAATAGCTGCCGCTAAGTCCAAGATTAGTGATGGCAGCGTCTATGACACGCCGTCACTAATCTGAAAGTGAAAGTAAAGAAACACACACACACACACCAAAAAATCCTTTATTTTGAATAAAAGACATAAAGCCCCTCTTTCTCCAGTGTATTAACCCCTCCCAATCACAGCTCCGACGTAATCCACAGCGATGTCCCCCGGCGCTTCCAGCCCTGCTCCAGCCGCGTGTGACATTTCTCCACGGGTCAGGGAGCGAGTGCTGAATGCAGCTCCTGAGCGAGGCTGCGGGGAACTACAGGACATTTCTCACGGCCGCTGATGTGAACACATTACCGGCCATGAGAAGTGCACTGTGTGGGGGGAAAAGTCATAAATAAAGCTGGAATATCTATCCCTCTATTATCTATCTATGTATCTATTATCTATCTATCCCTCTATCTATCAATCGATCTATCTTATCTATCTATCTATCTATCTATCCCTCTATCTATCTATCTATCTATCCCTCTATCTATCTATCTATCCCTCTATCAAATCAATCAAATCAAATAAGCTTTATTGGCAGGACCAAATACAAATTAGTTTTGCCAAAGCAGGTGTACATTAGGGGCTGGGGCTGTGGGGATGGTGGGTGGGGACTGTAGGAAGGATGGATGGGGCACATCCAGGGTGGGGACTGTGGGGGCACTTCTAGGGTGGGGGCTATGGAAGTCCATGGCTTATGATGGGGCATATCCACGGTGGGGACTGTGGTAACGGTGGATGGGACATATCCAGGGTGGGGATTGGGGGGCCACATCTGGGATGGGGGGCTATGGAAGTCCATGACTTATCATAGTTCTCTTTCTCGAAGTCTATGGCATTTGCTCACATACTGCGCTGCTATCTCCACTGCGCTCTCTTCTTCCCCCAGCAGGATATATATTTTCTCTTCCTCCTTCATGGAGCTGAAATCCGGGAAGAGATGGGAGAGTCTCCTGAAGTGAGTGTCCCTCACTGCTGAGTACTTGGTGCAGTGTAGCAGGAAGTGGGTTTCATCCTCCAGGGCCTCCAGGTCACAGTGTTGGCACAGTCTGTCCTCCCTGGGCTTGTAGCTCTGCTTGTGACGGCCGGATTCGATGGCTAGACTGTGGGCACTGAGTCTATATCGGCTCAGGGTCCTGCGGTCTCTGGGGTCCGGGAGTTTCTCCAGATATGGGGCCAGTCTGTAGTCTCTCTGTAGTCTCTGGTACGTGGTTAGTTTCTGTGAGGTGTTGATGTCGGTCCTCCAGTCACTGACATACCTCTCCTGGCCCTCATCTACCATCTTCCTGATTCTGGTTTTTGTCAGGCTGGTGTGATTGGTTATTTTGTCCAGTTGGGTTTGGGAGAGCTGTGCCAGGGGTCCTGGTTCATCTGGCCCACGTATATATATCAGAGCTTTGTGGTGATGGGAGCTTGGATTGCTACTCTGTAGGTGAGCCTGAAATGATAGTGACCTCTTCAGAGCTGCTAGGTGTAGAGGGAATCTGCCCAGCTCAGCTCGACAGGCACTGTTGGAGGTGCTTCGATGGACCTGGAGAAGGTGCTTACAGAATTCCAGGTGAAATATTTCTGTTGGGCTGGAATCCCACCTTGACCAATCTGGGTAAGTGTGAGGGCCCCAGACTTCGCTGCCGTACAGGAGGATTGGGACGATGATGGAATCGAAGATTTTTAGCCAGACCATCACTGGTGGCTTCAGATGATACAATTTCCTTCGGATGGCATAAAAGGTTTTGCAGGCCTTGTTTTTCAGGGTCTCTATGGCTTGTTTGAAGCTCCCTGACTGGTGAATTTCCAGGCCCAAGTAGGTGTATTTGTCTGTTCCTGTTAGAGTGCAGCCGTTTAGGACAAATGAAGGATGCTGGTCAAATCTTCTTTTTCTCTTCTGGAACACCATGATGTTGGTTTTCTTTAGATTGATCGGTAGTGCCCATGTGGAGCTGAATTTCTCCAAGATTTGTAGGTTGTCTTGGAGACCTTTCTCGGTTGGTGACACCAGCAGTAGGTCATCTGCATAGAGCAAGAATTTCACCTGGGCGTCATGGAGTGTGAGACCTGGAGCAGTTGAAGATTCTAGAGCAGTAGCCAGCTCATTGATGTAGATATTGAAGAGCGTTGGACTTAGGCTGCAGCCCTGTCTGACTCCTCGGCTATCTATCTATCTATCTATCTATCTATCCCTCTATCTATCTATCTATCTATCCCTCTATCTATCTATCTATCTATCCCTCTATCTATCTATCTATCCCTCTATCTATCTATCTATCTATCTATCTATCCCTCTATCTATCTATCTATCTATCCCTCTATCTATCTATCTATCTATCCCTCTATCTATCTATCCCTCTATCTATCCCTCTTATCTATCCCTCTATCTATATATCTATCCCTCTATCTATCTATCTATCTATCTATCTATCTATCTATCCCTCTATCTATCTATCTATCTATCTATCCCTCTATCTATCCCTCTTATCTATCCCTCTATCTATATATCTATCCCTCTATCTATCTATCTATCTATCTATATATCTATCCCTCTATCTATCTATCAATCTATCTATCTATCTATCTATCTATCCCTCTATCTATCTATCTATCTATCTATCTATCCCTCTATCTATCTATCTATCTATCTATCCCTCTATCTATCTATCTATCTATCTATCTATCTATCTATCCCTCTATCTATCTCTCTATCTATCTATCCCTCTATCTATCTATCCATCTATCTATCTATCTATCTATCCCTCTATCTATCTATCCCTCTATCTATCTATCTATCTATCTATCTATCCCTCTATCTATCTCTCTATCTATCCCTCTATCTATATATCTATCCCTCTATCTATCTATCTATCTATCTATCTATCTATCTATCCCTCTATTTATCTATCCCTCTATCTATCTATCTATCTATCTATCCCTCTATCTATCTCTCTATCTATCCCTCTATCTCATTTACCATATGCCCATATAAATTCTATTTCCCCACAAAGTGGTTCAGCTTCAAAACATCAATACAAAACACTATGGTTTGGTTTAATTAATTTCCCAAACCAGAAAGAAGCTATAGAAACCAGTATCTCATTAAAATAATTTTTATTTCAAATATCAAAATTTAATACATACAATAATAAAATTTCCAAAAGGAGTTCCACTTAAATACAACAAGGGACATGAGGGGTTAATGAGGAATATATATTAATTATACACATACATGGATTTTAATAGATTGTTTAATAATACATATCCCTGGTGAGTGATCAGTCTGTTCTATAAATATAATTAAATATGCATATAGTTAGTATATATATAGATACGCATAAATATCTCTGGTTGAATTTATTTCAACCACGCGAACCATTAATTCAAACAATTAATAAATAGCCATATAATAAGGTGTGTAAAATAAATAATAAACTTCACTACTTATAAAGTGCTTAGTTTTGTATAATTATTCACCAAATTCTATGAAACAAGTGCTTACAATTTATTTAATATGGTTCACATCGCTGAAGTTTCCCCAGAGATACTCAGGCTCCACAATTCCCTGTAGTTACTCATCATGCATATATTCAAACAGACTAGAAACCTATAGTGTTTAGATCACCCAAGGTTGACAGCTTTATTGCTACTTAAGTGCAAAGTGCAGGATACACGCTACTTCCTGATATAAGTGACGGACCAGCCGTATTCACCATGAACACATGGAAGGCATAAAAAACCTGCACAGTACTTACTTAAATCCCTCCACGTCCCGTCACCCCAACATGTTTCGCCTTTTCTTCTTCGGGGGGCGTGTGTTTTGGGTGAGACTATGGTCTTTTTATAGTGTGTCTCCTATATGTCGGCATTGCCTACAGCTGTGCATTGCGGCGCATAGTTCAGGTCACGGGGCTAGATGGACAAATCACCTCCAGTCAGTGAAGTGAGACGCACGCTGCGTTCCATTAGTCAGCAGACAACGGAGGCCCCGTAGTGTCATGTTATATCACTGATCAAAGGTAATAGCACCGCAGCCAAAAACACGCGCTCAGCACAGGAGGCAATGTCGGCATCATGAGACTAAGTGTGGATATTCAAACATTTAGAAAAAAGTGCTCCCATCTGGATTTCGTACAATCTACATATGATTACCCTATCCACGCAAATTTATTTACATAATAGGATACATGTTAATAGAGAGTCTGTCATTTATATCCGTACTAAATCATAGGCATATTAGGGCATCATTATAGAAAGTGTATACAATAAAGTATATATCCCATCATCGGCACGAATACAATATGAAGCATATAAAATCCACATAAGGAACCTCATATATAATTATAAAATTATACAACCAATATATTATATACATATTAAAACAGTGATTGTTGGGAGTCAGTCACAGATAGTGAATATTATTAGTGAAACAATGTGTATTAAAGTGACAGTAAAAGGAATTCTTACACAGAAGATATACATATAAAAAATCCTTCATTATTATAATCTATTGTGAGAAAAAATATATATATGAATAAATATCCGCATACACTATCCATGCATGCCACATTATATAAATTATGGCGCATATGGATACCAAGTTACAGATGAATCATTCAAAAATTCATGAACCAATAAATATACATATAAAAATCACAGTATATTGTGTGATAATGTAACGTGAAAAAATTATTAATAAAAAATATTAATAAAATTAATATAATACTTATAAAAATATTATAAAGTTATTACTGTGCATAACGTGTACTTGTAATTCATGCGAATTGTCCGTTATGACAATCCTAGGATTGTCACAAGGGGCAATGCGCATGATTAAATCTGTAACAAAAACTCCCATTATTTAACCAAACAATCAATTCCTCTTGGCTTGTTCACGATGTTCATGTGGATGGATATGCAGGCACCTCTCATCTC
Organism: Anomaloglossus baeobatrachus; assembly: GCF_048569485.1. Lineage (NCBI taxonomy): Eukaryota > Metazoa > Chordata > Amphibia > Anura > Aromobatidae > Anomaloglossus > Anomaloglossus baeobatrachus. The sequence continues at coordinate 508,332,210 of NC_134357.1, read as the reverse complement.
ATACTTAATTCCAATAGAGAGACACGAAATACTAAAATTACAAAAAACAGAATTAAAATCAGAATAAAATAAAATTACTTAAAAAACCATACCCCACCCCTAGAATTTCTCTCATCTTATTTACAGGAAAGCTCCAAATCCCATACTCTCATTTAATCCCTGAGGACTTAATGCACCTAGTCTAAAAATCCACCGACTCTCAACTCTGGCCAAGGCTTTGGCCAAATCTCCACCTCTGAAGCCGAGATCAACTACATCAATTCCCCTGAATTTCAACAGATATGGATTGCTGTTATGTTCCTTCTTGAAATGTCTAGGTAGTGTTTTTAGTTGGGACTCATCTTCACATGTTTTAGCTCTTTCAATGTCTCGGCAATGTTCCCGGATCCTTATTTTTAATTCTCGTGTAGTTAGGCCCACGTAGATCTTATCACATGGGCACTGGGCATGATAGATAGTTCCCTTGGTTGAACATGTAATATGTTTACGGATTTCAAAGATCCTGGAACCATCAAAGTTAGAGAAGGTTTTAGCCTTAACTGTATTGGCACAAGCCTTACATAGGCCACAGGGAAAAAACCCTTGACTTTGTATTGTTTTTGAGTCGTTCTTTGGATTCTGAAAATGACTATGTGTCAAAGTATCTCCCAAATTTGGGCATCTTCTAGCCACTATGCTTGGCATTTCAGGTAATATTTTCTTCAAGAGAGCATCAGATCGCAAAATATTCCAATGTTTTATGAGGACTTTTCTCATAGGCTGCCATTGATTATGCAAACTAGTTATAAAGCGTACCTGATTATTCTCTTTGTCTTTATTTTTACGGGTGACATTATATAGCACTTGATTTCTGGATGTCTGTGCAGCTCTTTTGTATCCTCTTTTGATCCATCTCTTGCTATAACCACGTTCCAATAAACGATGTGACAATTCTTGAGATTGTTGAAAGAATTGAGTTTCATCCGAACATATCCTTTTGACTCTCAGGAATTGTCCTATTGGTATCCCTTTTATGGTATTCTGAGGATGAGAAGAATCCGCATGCAACAAAGTATTAGTTGCTGTGTCTTTCCTATATACTTGAGTGGACAGTCTCCCATTCGGTAATGTATCAATCAAAATATCTAAAAATTCAATTCTTGGTCCAAACTTATATGTAAGCCTGATATTCTGATCATTATCATTGAGACTGTCCATTAAAGCATGCAATTCAACAACAGATCCATCCCAGATAAACAGGATGTCGTCTATAAAACGCATCCAATGATGTATATTCTTAATACCCGGGATGTCATTGTTGAAAAATATTCCTCTTTCCCATGCTCCCATGAACAAATTTGCATAGGATGGGGCACATGATGCCCCCATAGCTGTCCCTTGAATTTGTTTGTAGATATTTTGATCAAAAGTGAAAACATTGTGTGTCAATATGAATTCCAAAAGGGTCAAAATTAATCCAACCATTGGTTTCTCTAACGTACTATGATTGAGAAAAAGCTCCGCTGCTTTGATGCCATCCTGATGTCTGATAGAAGTATATAGAGACTCCACATCGGCCGTCACTAATATCATGTTCTTATCTAGTTGTAGATCATCTAACTGACAAAGGACCGATGTGGTGTCTCTGATATACGATGGTAATTCAACTACCAATGGTTTTAAGAAAAAGTCAATTACGGAACAGATAGTTTCACAAAGTCCACCCTTGCCTGATACAATTGGTCTCCCTGGAGGGTCGTTGATGTTTTTATGTATTTTAGGTATCAGGTACAGGGTGGGTAATCTTGGATGTAATTCCGTAATGACATCCACCATTTTCTTGGGAATTGTCCCCTCTTCATATGCCTGAGTTAAAATGTGGAGGAGTTCATTTTTGAATTCAGCCAGGGGGTTGTATCTCAATTTAGTATAGCATTTTCTATCATTTAGTTGTTTATGTGCCTGTTTCATATATAATTCATTAGGCCATAAAACGGCATTTCCCCCTTTATCAGCGGGCTTGAATTGTATATCATGCCATGTCTGAAGTTCTAAAAGAGCAGTCCTCTCTTTTTTGCTGAGATTAGACACTCCTCTATTTTCAAATTGTTTTTCCAATTCCCCTGAAACAACTTTAATAAATACGTCTATAGCAGGTACTGAACTAAGAGATGGAAATTTTTTAGATTTATTAATCAAGGACATTGGAAATTTACTTACTGAGGGTTCTACGCTTTCATCAGCGAGTTGTTGTAGTATTTCTACTGCTTCAATTTCCTCTTTGGTGTCAAATGGTATCGTATCATCAGACTTTGCAAAGATTCTTTTGAATAAAAGCTTTCGTCCAAAAAGATGCAGATCCTTTATGGTTGTAAAGAGGTCTGGTGAGGAAGAAGGAGAGAATGAAAAACCTTTTTCTAGCAATGTAATATGTGTTTGAGAAAGCACATGTGAAGAAAGGTTAACTACCTTAGGTCGATCTCTCAAATTCATTCCAACCTCTCTGTCAAAAATGTTGTATTGCCTCTTGTTCATTGGTTGTTTTCCTTGCATTTTCCGTTTTTTAGGGATCTCAGAGATAAGGGATGCTGTTTCATTGTCAGAGATGGAGGATACGGATGTAACAGAACCTCTCTTAGTTCCTTCTTTATTTTTACGAGTTTGCCAATGAAAAATATTATTTTTCTCAAAATCCGAGATATCTCTCTGGTATTTAGATGCTTTACTAGCACTGATGTTCTTCTCCCATTTTTCAGAATCCTTAGTCATGGAGACTGAAAATTCCTTAAAAGCATCCTCATCCATTTCTCCTTTAATGCTCTCCTGTAGATTTTTTATTTCCTCCTCAAGCTTTTGGAGAGTAGCAGAGTTTTTGTCAATGATGATCTTAATAAATTCTAGTGAACACGTATTTGCTGCTTCCATCCACCGTTTAATCAATACGTCATCCTCTAAATCGAATGTGGGATAAATCTGTATCCTCAAGCCTCGTGGTACAATTTTTTGATCCCAATAATTTTCCATGGATGTTTTTGTCCACCATATTTTGGTTTGTTTGAACATCAAATTCCTGTATTTCTTTGTAAGCTCCTTTGATGAGAGAGATGGGTTAGTGGTTGTATAAGTAGAACTCCTACTGAAAATATGTGTAGCTTTGGATTGCCAAGAGGTAAGTTTGGCTTGTAGATCCATTTCAAAAGCGGGCTATCTGTCATAAACAGAATTAACAATTACTTCATTTACCATATGCCCATATAAATTCTATTTCCCCACAAAGTGGTTCAGCTTCAAAACATCAATACAAAACACTATGGTTTGGTTTAATTAATTTCCCAAACCAGAAAGAAGCTATAGAAACCAGTATCTCATTAAAATAATTTTTATTTCAAATATCAAAATTTAATACATACAATAATAAAATTTCCAAAAGGAGTTCCACTTAAATACAACAAGGGACATGAGGGGTTAATGAGGAATATATATTAATTATACACATACATGGATTTTAATAGATTGTTTAATAATACATATCCCTGGTGAGTGATCAGTCTGTTCTATAAATATAATTAAATATGCATATAGTTAGTATATATATAGATACGCATAAATATCTCTGGTTGAATTTATTTCAACCACGCGAACCATTAATTCAAACAATTAATAAATAGCCATATAATAAGGTGTGTAAAATAAATAATAAACTTCACTACTTATAAAGTGCTTAGTTTTGTATAATTATTCACCAAATTCTATGAAACAAGTGCTTACAATTTATTTAATATGGTTCACATCGCTGAAGTTTCCCCAGAGATACTCAGGCTCCACAATTCCCTGTAGTTACTCATCATGCATATATTCAAACAGACTAGAAACCTATAGTGTTTAGATCACCCAAGGTTGACAGCTTTATTGCTACTTAAGTGCAAAGTGCAGGATACACGCTACTTCCTGATATAAGTGACGGACCAGCCGTATTCACCATGAACACATGGAAGGCATAAAAACCTGCACAGTACTTACTTAAATCCCTCCACGTCCCGTCACCCCAACATGTTTCGCCTTTTCTTCTTCGGGGGGCGTGTGTTTTGGGTGAGACTATGGTCTTTTTATAGTGTGTCTCCTATATGTCGGCATTGCCTACAGCTGTGCATTGCGGCGCATAGTTCAGGTCACGGGGCTAGATGGACAAATCACCTCCAGTCAGTGAAGTGAGACGCACGCTGCGTTCCATTAGTCAGCAGACAACGGAGGCCCCGTAGTGTCATGTTATATCACTGATCAAAGGTAATAGCACCGCAGCCAAAAACACGCGCTCAGCACAGGAGGCAATGTCGGCATCATGAGACTAAGTGTGGATATTCAAACATTTAGAAAAAAGTGCTCCCATCTGGATTTCGTACAATCTACATATGATTACCCTATCCACGCAAATTTATTTACATAATAGGATACATGTTAATAGAGAGTCTGTCATTTATATCCGTACTAAATCATAGGCATATTAGGGCATCATTATAGAAAGTGTATACAATAAAGTATATATCCCATCATCGGCACGAATACAATATGAAGCATATAAAATCCACATAAGGAACCTCATATATAATTATAAAATTATACAACCAATATATTATATACATATTAAAACAGTGATTGTTGGGAGTCAGTCACAGATAGTGAATATTATTAGTGAAACAATGTGTATTAAAGTGACAGTAAAAGGAATTCTTACACAGAAGATATACATATAAAAAATCCTTCATTATTATAATCTATTGTGAGAAAAAATATATATATGAATAAATATCCGCATACACTATCCATGCATGCCACATTATATAAATTATGGCGCATATGGATACCAAGTTACAGATGAATCATTCAAAAATTCATGAACCAATAAATATACATATAAAAATCACAGTATATTGTGTGATAATGTAACGTGAAAAAATTATTAATAAAAAATATTAATAAAATTAATATAATACTTATAAAAATATTATAAAGTTATTACTGTGCATAACGTGTACTTGTAATTCATGCGAATTGTCCGTTATGACAATCCTAGGATTGTCACAAGGGGCAATGCGCATGATTAAATCTGTAACAAAAACTCCCATTATTTAACCAAACAATCAATTCCTCTTGGCTTGTTCACGATGTTCATGTGGATGGATATGCAGGCACCTCTCATCTCATACTTAATTCCAATAGAGAGACACGAAATACTAAAATTACAAAAAACAGAATTAAAATCAGAATAAAATAAAATTACTTAAAAAACCATACCCCACCCCTAGAATTTCTCTCATCTTATTTACAGGAAAGCTCCAAATCCCATACTCTCATTTAATCCCTGAGGACTTAATGCACCTAGTCTAAAAATCCACCGACTCTCAACTCTGGCCAAGGCTTTGGCCAAATCTCCACCTCTGAAGCCGAGATCAACTACATCAATTCCCCTGAATTTCAACAGATATGGATTGCTGTTATGTTCCTTCTTGAAATGTCTAGGTAGTGTTTTTAGTTGGGACTCATCTTCACATGTTTTAGCTCTTTCAATGTCTCGGCAATGTTCCCGGATCCTTATTTTTAATTCTCGTGTAGTTAGGCCCACGTAGATCTTATCACATGGGCACTGGGCATGATAGATAGTTCCCTTGGTTGAACATGTAATATGTTTACGGATTTCAAAGATCCTGGAACCATCAAAGTTAGAGAAGGTTTTAGCCTTAACTGTATTGGCACAAGCCTTACATAGGCCACAGGGAAAAAACCCTTGACTTTGTATTGTTTTTGAGTCGTTCTTTGGATTCTGAAAATGACTATGTGTCAAAGTATCTCCCAAATTTGGGCATCTTCTAGCCACTATGCTTGGCATTTCAGGTAATATTTTCTTCAAGAGAGCATCAGATCGCAAAATATTCCAATGTTTTATGAGGACTTTTCTCATAGGCTGCCATTGATTATGAAAACTAGTTATAAAGCGTACCTGATTATTCTCTTTGTCTTTATTTTTACGGGTGACATTATATAGCACTTGATTTCTGGATGTCTGTGCAGCTCTTTTGTATCCTCTTTTGATCCATCTCTTGCTATAACCACGTTCCAATAAACGATGTGACAATTCTTGAGATTGTTGAAAGAATTGAGTTTCATCCGAACATATCCTTTTGACTCTCAGAAATTGTCCTATTGGTATCCCTTTTATGGTATTCTGAGGATGAGAAGAATCCGCATGCAACAAAGTATTAGTTGCTGTGTCTTTCCTATATACTTGAGTGGACAGTCTCCCATTCGGTAATGTATCAATCAAAATATCTAAAAATTCAATTCTTGGTCCAAACTTATATGTAAGCCTGATATTCTGATCATTATCATTGAGACTGTCCATTAAAGCATGCAATTCAACAACAGATCCATCCCAGATAAACAGGATGTCGTCTATAAAACGCATCCAATGATGTATATTCTTAATACCCGGGATGTCATTGTTGAAAAATATTCCTCTTTCCCATGCTCCCATGAACAAATTTGCATAGGATGGGGCACATGATGCCCCCATAGCTGTCCCTTGAATTTGTTTGTAGATATTTTGATCAAAAGTGAAAACATTGTGTGTCAATATGAATTCCAAAAGGGTCAAAATTAATCCAACCATTGGTTTCTCTAACGTACTATGATTGAGAAAAAGCTCCGCTGCTTTGATGCCATCCTGATGTCTGATAGAAGTATATAGAGACTCCACATCGGCCGTCACTAATATCATGTTCTTATCTAGTTGTAGATCATCTAACTGACAAAGGACCGATGTGGTGTCTCTGATATACGATGGTAATTCAACTACCAATGGTTTTAAGAAAAAGTCAATTACGGAACAGATAGTTTCACAAAGTCCACCCTTGCCTGATACAATTGGTCTCCCTGGAGGGTCGTTGATGTTTTTATGTATTTTAGGTATCAGGTACAGGGTGGGTAATCTTGGATGTAATTCCGTAATGACATCCACCATTTTCTTGGGAATTGTCCCCTCTTCATATGCCTGAGTTAAAATGTGGAGGAGTTCATTTTTGAATTCAGCCAGGGGGTTGTATCTCAATTTAGTATAGCATTTTCTATCATTTAGTTGTTTATGTGCCTGTTTCATATATAATTCATTAGGCCATAAAACGGCATTTCCCCCTTTATCAGCGGGCTTGAATTGTATATCATGCCATGTCTGAAGTTCTAAAAGAGCAGTCCTCTCTTTTTTGCTGAGATTAGACACTCCTCTATTTTCAAATTGTTTTTCCAATTCCCCTGAAACAACTTTAATAAATACGTCTATAGCAGGTACTGAACTAAGAGATGGAAATTTTTTAGATTTATTAATCAAGGACATTGGAAATTTACTTACTGAGGGTTCTACGCTTTCATCAGCGAGTTGTTGTAGTATTTCTACTGCTTCAATTTCCTCTTTGGTGTCAAATGGTATCGTATCATCAGACTTTGCAAAGATTCTTTTGAATAAAAGCTTTCGTCCAAAAAGATGCAGATCCTTTATGGTTGTAAAGAGGTCTGGTGAGGAAGAAGGAGAGAATGAAAAACCTTTTTCTAGCAATGTAATATGTGTTTGAGAAAGCACATGTGAAGAAAGGTTAATTACCTTAGGTCGATCTCTCAAATTCATTCCAACCTCTCTGTCAAAAATGTTGTATTGCCTCTTGTTCATTGGTTGTTTTCCTTGCATTTTCCGTTTTTTAGGGATCTCAGAGATAAGGGATGCTGTTTCATTGTCAGAGATGGAGGATACGGATGTAACAGAACCTCTCTTAGTTCCTTCTTTATTTTTACGAGTTTGCCAATGAAAAATATTATTTTTCTCAAAATCCGAGATATCTCTCTGGTATTTAGATGCTTTACTAGCACTGATGTTCTTCTCCCATTTTTCAGAATCCTTAGTCATGGAGACTGAAAATTCCTTAAAAGCATCCTCATCCATTTCTCCTTTAATGCTCTCCTGTAGATTTTTTATTTCCTCCTCAAGCTTTTGGAGAGTAGCAGAGTTTTTGTCAATGATGATCTTAATAAATTCTAGTGAACACGTATTTGCTGCTTCCATCCACCGTTTAATCAATACGTCATCCTCTAAATCGAATGTGGGATAAATCTGTATCCTCAAGCCTCGTGGTACAATTTTTTGATCCCAATAATTTTCCATGGATGTTTTTGTCCACCATATTTTGGTTTGTTTGAACATCAAATTCCTGTATTTCTTTGTAAGCTCCTTTGATGAGAGAGACGGGTTAGTGGTTGTATAAGTAGAACTCCTACTGAAAATATTTGTAGCTTTGGATTGCCAAGAGGTAAGTTTGGCTTGTAGATCCATTTCAAAAGCGGGCTATCTGTCATAAACAGAATTAACAATTACTTCATTTACCATATGCCCATATAAATTCTATTTCCCCACAAAGTGGTTCAGCTTCAAAACATCAATACAAAACACTATGGTTTGGTTTAATTAATTTCCCAAACCAGAAAGAAGCTATAGAAACCAGTATCTCATTAAAATAATTTTTATTTCAAATATCAAAATTTAATACATACAATAATAAAATTTCCAAAAGGAGTTCCACTTAAATACAACAAGGGACATGAGGGGTTAATGAGGAATATATATTAATTATACACATACATGGATTTTAATAGATTGTTTAATAATACATATCCCTGGTGAGTGATCAGTCTGTTCTATAAATATAATTAAATATGCAAGCCCGCTGATAAAGGGGGAAATGCCGTTTTATGGCCTAATGAATTATATATGAAACAGGCACATAAACAACTAAATGATAGAAAATGCTATACTAAATTGAGATACAACCCCCTGGCTGAATTCAAAAATGAACTCCTCCACATTTTAACTCAGGCATATGAAGAGGGGACAATTCCCAAGAAAATGGTGGATGTCATTACGGAATTACATCCAAGATTACCCACCCTGTACCTGATACCTAAAATACATAAAAACATCAACGACCCTCCAGGGAGACCAATTGTATCAGGCAAGGGTGGACTTTGTGAAACTATCTGTTCCGTAATTGACTTTTTCTTAAAACCATTGGTAGTTGAATTACCATCGTATATCAGAGACACCACATCGGTCCTTTGTCAGTTAGATGATCTACAACTAGATAAGAACATGATATTAGTGACGGCCGATGTGGAGTCTCTATATACTTCTATCAGACATCAGGATGGCATCAAAGCAGCGGAGCTTTTTCTCAATCATAGTACGTTAGAGAAACCAATGGTTGGATTAATTTTGACCCTTTTGGAATTCATATTGACACACAATGTTTTCACTTTTGATCAAAATATCTACAAACAAATTCAAGGGACAGCTATGGGGGCATCATGTGCCCCATCCTATGCAAATTTGTTCATGGGAGCATGGGAAAGAGGAATATTTTTCAACAATGACATCCCGGGTATTAAGAATATACATCATTGGATGCGTTTTATAGACGACATCCTGTTTATCTGGGATGGATCTGTTGTTGAATTGCATGCTTTAATGGACAGTCTCAATGATAATGATCAGAATATCAGGCTTACATATAAGTTTGGACCAAGAATTGAATTTTTAGATATTTTGATTGATACATTACCGAATGGGAGACTGTCCACTCAAGTATATAGGAAAGACACAGCAACTAATACTTTGTTGCATGCGGATTCTTCTCATCCTCAGAATACCATAAAAGGGATACCAATAGGACAATTCCTGAGAGTCAAAAGGATATGTTCGGATGAAACTCAATTCTTTCAACAATCTCAAGAATTGTCACATCGTTTATTGGAACGTGGTTATAGCAAGAGATGGATCAAAAGAGGATACAAAAGAGCTGCACAGACATCCAGAAATCAAGTGCTATATAATGTCACCCGTAAAAATAAAGACAAAGAGAATAATCAGGTACGCTTTATAACTAGTTTTCATAATCAATGGCAGCCTATGAGAAAAGTCCTCATAAAACATTGGAATATTTTGCGATCTGATGCTCTCTTGAAGAAAATATTACCTGAAATGCCAAGCATAGTGGCTAGAAGATGCCCAAATTTGGGAGATACTTTGACACATAGTCATTTTCAGAATCCAAAGAACGACTCAAAAACAATACAAAGTCAAGGGTTTTTTCCCTGTGGCCTATGTAAGGCTTGTGCCAATACAGTTAAGGCTAAAACCTTCTCTAACTTTGATGGTTCCAGGATCTTTGAAATCCGTAAACATATTACATGTTCAACCAAGGGAACTATCTATCATGCCCAGTGCCCATGTGATAAGATCTACGTGGGCCTAACTACACGAGAATGAAAAATAAGGATCCGGGAACATTGCCGAGACATTGAAAGAGCTAAAACATGTGAAGATGAGTCCCAACTAAAAACACTACCTAGACATTTCAAGAAGGAACATAACAGCAATCCATATCTGTTGAAATTCAGGGGAATTGATGTAGTTGATCTCGGCTTCAGAGGTGGAGATTTGGCCAAAGCCTTGGCCAGAGTTGAGAGTCGGTGGATTTTTAGACTAGGTGCATTAAGTCCTCAGGGATTAAATGAGAGTATGGGATTTGGAGCTTTCCTGTAAATAAGATGAGAGAAATTCTAGGGGTGGGGTATGGTTTTTTAAGTAATTTTATTTTATTCTGATTTTAATTCTGTTTTTTGTAATTTTAGTATTTCGTGTCTCTCTATTGGAATTAAGTATGAGATGAGAGGTGCCTGCATATCCATCCACATGAACATCGTGAACAAGCCAAGAGGAATTGATTGTTTGGTTAAATAATGGGAGTTTTTGTTACAGATTTAATCATGCGCATTGCCCCTTGTGACAATCCTAGGATTGTCATAACGGACAATTCGCATGAATTACAAGTACACGTTATGCACAGTAATAACTTTATAATATTTTTATAAGTATTATATTAATTTTATTAATATTTTTTATTAATAATTTTTTCACGTTACATTATCACACAATATACTGTGATTTTTATATGTATATTTATTGGTTCATGAATTTTTGAATGATTCATCTGTAACTTGGTATCCATATGCGCCATAATTTATATAATGTGGCATGCATGGATAGTGTATGCGGATATTTATTCATATATATATTTTTTCTCACAATAGATTATAATAATGAAGGATTTTTTATATGTATATCTTCTGTGTAAGAATTCCTTTTACTGTCACTTTAATACACATTGTTTCACTAATAATATTCACTATCTGTGACTGACTCCCAACAATCACTGTTTTAATATGTATATAATATATTGGTTGTATAATTTTATAATTATATATGAGGTTCCTTATGTGGATTTTATATGCTTCATATTGTATTCGTGCCGATGATGGGATATATACTTTATTGTATACACTTTCTATAATGATGCCCTAATATGCCTATGATTTAGTACGGATATAAATGACAGACTCTCTATTAACATGTATCCTATTATGTAAATAAATTTGCGTGGATAGGGTAATCATATGTAGATTGTACGAAATCCAGATGGGAGCACTTTTTTCTAAATGTTTGAATATCCACACTTAGTCTCATGATGCCGACATTGCCTCCTGTGCTGAGCGCGTGTTTTTGGCTGCGGTGCTATTACCTTTGATCAGTGATATAACATGACACTACGGGGCCTCCGTTGTCTGCTGACTAATGGAACGCAGCGTGCGTCTCACTTCACTGACTGGAGGTGATTTGTCCATCTAGCCCCGTGACCTGAACTATGCGCCGCAATGCACAGCTGTAGGCAATGCCGACATATAGGAGACACACTATAAAAAGACCATAGTCTCACCCAAAACACACGCCCCCCGAAGAAGAAAAGGCGAAACATGTTGGGGTGACGGGACGTGGAGGGATTTAAGTAAGTACTGTGCAGGTTTTTATGCCTTCCATGTGTTCATGGTGAATACGGCTGGTCCGTCACTTATATCAGGAAGTAGCGTGTATCCTGCACTTTGCACTTAAGTAGCAATAAAGCTGTCAACCTTGGGTGATCTAAACACTATAGGTTTCTAGTCTGTTTGAATATATGCATGATGAGTAACTACAGGGAATTGTGGAGCCTGAGTATCTCTGGGGAAACTTCAGCGATGTGAACCATATTAAATAAATTGTAAGCACTTGTTTCATAGAATTTGGTGAATAATTATACAAAACTAAGCACTTTATAAGTAGTGAAGTTTATTATTTATTTTACACACCTTATTATATGGCTATTTATTAATTGTTTGAATTAATGGTTCGCGTGGTTGAAATAAATTCAACCAGAGATATTTATGCGTATCTATATATATACTAACTATATGCATATTTAATTATATTTATAGAACAGACTGATCACTCACCAGGGATATGTATTATTAAACAATCTATTAAAATCCATGTATGTGTATAATTAATATATATTCCTCATTAACCCCTCATGTCCCTTGTTGTATTTAAGTGGAACTCCTTTTGGAAATTTTATTATTGTATGTATTAAATTTTGATATTTGAAATAAAAATTATTTTAATGAGATACTGGTTTCTATAGCTTCTTTCTGGTTTGGGAAATTAATTAAACCAAACCATAGTGTTTTCTATCCCTCTATCTATCTATCTATCCCTCTATCTATCTATCTATCCCTCTATCTATATATCTATCAATCTATCTATCTATCTATCTATCTATCTATCCCTCTATCTATCTATCCCTCTATCTATCTATCTATCTATCCCTCTATCTATCTATCTATCTATCTATCTATCTATCTATCTATCTATCTATCCCTCTATCTATCTATCCCTCTATCTATCTATCCATCTATCTATCTATCTATCTATCCCTCTATCTATCTATCCCTCTATCTATCTATCTATCTATCTATCTATCTATCTATCTATCTATCCCTCTATCTATATATCTATCCCTCTATCTATCTATCTATCTATCTATCCCTCTATTTATCTATCCCTCTATCTATCCCTCTATCTATATATCTATCCCTCTATCTATCTATCTATCTATCTATCCCTCTATCTATCTATCCCTCTATCTATCTATCCCTCTATCTATCTATCTATCTATCTATCTATCTCTCTATCTATCTATCTATCCCTCTATCTATCTATCTATCTATCTATCTATCTATCCCTCTATCTATCTATCCCTCTATCTATCTCTCTATCTATCTATCTATCTATCTATCTCTCTATCTATCTATCTATCTATCCCTCTATCTATCTATCTATCTATCTATCTATCTATCTATCTATCCCTCTATCTATCTATCCCTCTATCTATCTCTCTATCTATCTATCTATCTATCTATCTATCTATCTATCTATCTATCTATCTATCTATCTATCTATCTATCTATATTATCTATCTATCTATACCCCTAAATATCTATCTATTATCTATCTTTCTATATTATCTATCTATTATCTACAGTATCTTTCTATATTATCTATCCTTCTGTCGATCTATCATCTATCTGTCTATCTATCTATCTGTCTATCTATCTATCCCTCTATCTATCTATCCCTCTATCTATCTATCCCTCTATCTATCTCTCTATCTATCTTATCTATACCTCCCTTGGGGAGGCTACTGAATGTCTTTTTAAAATAGGGATCGCAGTGATTATTTACAATAGGATTAACACATTAGCTAGCCAGAGACAGGAAGAATGAGTCTGAATAGGGAATTCCCTGTGGCTAAAGTAATGGCTTTTGTGATATAAGACAGATCACTGTGCTCAGTGCTTTTAATTGTGTTTGTCCCCTTATCTTAATACGTTGATTAAAAGTTATATATTAATAGATTAGTCTTTAGTTTGGGGATCTAATTGCCTTTGGCAAATTGTAAAGTTATTGCTGTAAAGGCATTAAAAAATGCAGGGACCAACATGAAAGAAAATGCACCGAAAACGCATGATAAACGCACCTGCGTTATTGGTGCGTTTTTAACGCAGGTGCGCTTATCCTTCACTCTCAAGAAATTTCTTAAGAAATTTCTTAAGAAAAATCATTTTTCTAGTGTGAACATAGCCTAAATCCCTCCTGACCCCACACATAAACTTCACCTCATCCAGCACAACAGAGTCCTGCACACACTGAGGAGCTGATCATGTGATCCCTGACTCCTCCCCTCCATGTGACATCATCACAGGTCCTGTAAGCACAGAACAACTATATAGCTAGAATGTATGGGCTCCTTCCAGGTATGATGAAATTTGTCATGTGATAGGGGCGTGTTCAAACTACAGCCAGATATTTCCAGAAGGAATAAACATTGTTTTTCTAACTCCAGGTGAGCATGGAGCTATTTATAATAGAAGTAGGGTCTGGGGGTAAGACCCAGCAGGTGGTGCAAGGGGGGGCTTTGCCCCCTTCCCTGCATCGTTATGGTGGATGAGAGGACATATTGCCACGCCCATTAACCTGAAAGGAGCCCGTACATTCTAGGCTCAACCATATATCCAGTGTGCAGCTCTGCAGGAGGAGGTATGTGGAGATTCCCCATTACTGGGGGCATTAACCCCCTCAGTGCTGCGCTCACACTCCAGGAGACAGAATGTGTTCCCGTCTGTATGGGATTAGATTGGGTCACTTCCCTCCTGACGCCGCTCGCTGCTCTGTTATTGTACAGTCTCCATTATGGCCGTTGCCCGCTCCATGTTGTCACTATCAGGAGATATTAATGCTCTATCATTATCTGTTACTGACGGCCCCGGTTCTATATTCTGTGATAAATCTCTGTGAGTGACTATAGTTGGATTAAAAAAATTTTGTTTAAAAGAACAGAGTCCTCAGTGGTTGATACCTTTTAATGGCTAACTGAAAAGATGGTAATAATAGCAAGCTTTCGAGACTACTCAGGTCTCTTCATCAGCCATGGTATAACACAAAATCTGAAGAGTCACATATTTATACACAACAGGACTTAGAATAGTGCAGTAAAAAAAAAAAAAGAACCAAAAAACAAGTTATATAAAACAGAACTGTCTCTATGGCAGGGGGGCAAACTGTTGTGGCCATAAATTTTGCTGCAGTTCAGTGTGAAAGTTTTATTGTCTTACATTTTTTCTGGTCACCTTGAGGGCCTCAGAAAGACCTTTCTGAATCAAGGCTACCACCCAAGAACAATTGAAAACCAGATTACAAGAGCCACCAGAATATCAAGAAACCATCTCCTACATTATAAAACTAAAGAAGAAAACAACCGGGTCCCTCTTGTAGTCACCTACAATCCAAATCTGGAGGTGTTTAGAGGAGCTGCACGGAAACTACAACCATTACTGCAAAAAGATGCCCGGTTAAAATCTATTTTTCCAGACCCCCCACTTCTGTGTTTTAGACAGCCCCCGAATCTAAGAAGCATCATTGTCAGAAGCTCCCTGTCCTCTCCAACACCAACAGGAACATTTCCCTGCAACCAGAAAAAATGTAAAGACAATAAAACTTTCACACTGAACTGCAGCAAAATTTATGGCCACAACAGTTTGCCCCCCTGCCATAGAGACAGTTCTGTTTTATATAACTTGTTTTTTGGTTCTTTTTTTTTTTTTTACTGCACTATTCTAAGTCCTGTTGTGTATAAATATGTGACTCTTCAGATTTTGTGTTATACCATGCCTGATGAAGAGACCTGAGTAGTCTCGAAAGCTTGCTATTATTACCATCTTTTCAGTTAGCCATTAAAAGGTATCAACCACTGAGGACTCTCAGTTCTTTTAAACACATTTTTTTATCTCTACTGGCTAACACGGTACAAAGATATATTTTACTTATATAGTTGGATTGTGTGTTATACCGGGGGCAGGACGGGGCCAGGACTGGATGTAGTGATCATGTGAAGCCGGTAACAGCTCCGGAGATTTCTTACATGGGATCTTTCTGATGTTACATCGTCATCTTCTCCCCATTCAGGTCCCTACAATATCGGATCCTCTCACATCTTCTATATAAGAGAATTTTCCTGATTGACCCATCAAGGATGAATAGGGACAGGGACAAGATGGCGGAGAGGATATTACACCTCACCCTAGAGATCCTCTTCCGGCTTACTGGAGAGGTGAGAGACTCTGATGATGTCACATTACATCATTCTTATCTATGGGAATAACAGATGGACAGAACTGGAGAGGTGAGGACTCTGGAAATGTCTGTAGTGAGATTTATTAATGTGTCTCTCCATAACCAGGATTACACAGTAGTGAAGACCTCTAGTGAGCGCTGTCAGGACCCTATGTCTGAGGGATGGGGAAGACCCCTGAGCCCAATCACGGGACCTCCACCTCACCCCCCGATACATGAGGACATCAATGACCAGAAGATCCTAGAACTCGCCTACAAGATGATTGAGCTGCTGACTGGCGAGGTGACACTGCTGGGAATGCTGGGACATTATACAGTAACGCTATGGAGGGATCGGGGGATGACGGTATCATTGCATGTGTCAGGTTCCTATAAGGTGTCAGGATGTCGCCGTCTACTTCTCCATGGAGGAGTGCGAGTATTTAGAAGGACACAAAGATCTGTACAAGGACGCCATGATGGAGGATCCCCAGCCCCTCACATCACCAGGTAATAGACAGGACTAAATACACACGGCCGATAATTATCTGTATGTAAATAATGAATTCAGTCCCTGTATGTGTTTCCTCCAGTTCTATCCAGTGAGAGGACAACACCAGAGAGATGTCCCCGTCCTCTTCTTCCACAGGACTGTAAACAAGAAGATCCCGATGTTCCTCAGGATGATCAGGTAGATGGAGAGAAGGAGTCATGAGATCTCCCCTATGATGTGTAGACGGCTGTGAAGGTCTTGTGTTCAGTCTTGTTTTATCCAACATTATTATACACTGAATGGCCAATTTGTTAGAGACACCGATCCGTTTCTGGTATAAAGTTTCCTAAATGGAAATTTGACCAGCGACTCTGGTGTAGAGAAGAAAATCCAGTGATCAGTTTTCTGTGGATCACTTGCAGTGTGAATCAGTGTTGGATTGGGAACATAAAGTGATCTGACCGTTTTTCAATTTTTAGTACATCACAGAAAGAAGAATACGATCGCACCAAAGCTGTAAAGTTTCATCCGGTAATTCTTTATTCCATATAAAAGTGAAAGGTGTGGATTGTCAGCGGGTAGAGGAGACCTGGATGCGGCCCCTCGCTGCGGACGACGGCCGTTTCGCCTGTGATTAGGCTTCTACGGGTCCACTATTTTTATTACATACAATGGTGTTCAGACTATGCTGAGAATGTTTTCATAGAAGAAAAACATTCAGTGAAAGCAAATCCTGTGAATATCAGCAACTCATCAGAGAAAGGAGTAAGAAGGAGTTAGTCAACAATTGTTCTGAAGAACAGTCGGTGCTCAGTCTTGTACTGCAGATGAAGAGAAAACTGCTGCTAAAGCTAGTGTCTGAACAGACAACTCTTCAGCTCAGGAGCTTACCTAGGGCTTGTGGGAAATCAATGCCATCCATCTATAGCAGACTTTCACTTATGACAGAACAATGCTCAATGTTACAATGGTCGGATAGTCATGAATTGCTTCCAGAAATATGACAGAAGTTTTTCTTGCTCCACAATCTTTAGATCTTGGTCGTATAGAGAATCTCCAGGAGGAGGTAGATTGGGCTGTTCAGAGCAGGTCAGTACCTCAATCTTATTTGTGGCATCTGTAAAATGCTGTCCTGTCCTCAAGGTCCAATATTCCTGCAGAATGATCAACACAGACTGGAACTGATGACATAGAATTGCTATAGTTCTGAAGAGCGAAGGTGAATGTACCCGATACTAGATGGTGTCTGTAATAATGTGGCCATTCAGTGTATGGTTTATACTTGGTGGAGATGACAGGATAAAGCTGATCATAGACATTAGATGATGTCTGGATCTTCTCACAATTTTCTGGTTATGGAGACTGCTGGTTACAATTAGGAGGTGACAGGTTGGATTATACAGGAGACCTGCAGCTCTGTGATATCTACTGCTGTGATTTTTGGTTGTTCTGTTCATTTATGATCTTTTCTGGGGGTTTCTGCATCATTTTGCAAGACTTTTCCATCTGTCTGTGACTTTTACAATATTATTTTCAGGGTGAAGATCTGACCCATATTAATACTACAGAGACCTATGTGAGGGGTGATGAGTGGTGTAAAGAGGAGATTCCTACAGATTCCTACAACCACACAGGTGAGTAGTGATCACTAAATGTAGACAAATCACTTTAGAGTTGTGCCAAAATGTTAGCATAAACAATGAATTAAATTTACATTTTTTATTGTTTGTTAGTATTTTGTAAATCCACCTTTTGGCTTTCAACAGTGCCTGAATCCTTCTGGGCATGCTTCAATATTTTGCCTGGATGTCCACCACGTTGCTTCTGAATGGATGGTGGATGGACGAACTTTATTTCATAGGCTTCCAACTGTCATGCCACTCACATGATGTAGTTTGGTCATTTTCTTGGCCGAGAGACTGCTATCGATGAGTTGCATGATGATGTTTCTTTTTTCGTGGGAAATCTTCTTCATGGCTGCTCCTCGATTCAAACAAGTGACATTTCTCTTGGGAATCAACTTAGTAACGCACTGAGCTATTAGGGAATGTGAGAACAGGTTGTAATTTGTAGTATACAGGAAGGAAGAAAAAAGATTTTTCAAACATTAGAAGCAAAACAGCAACAATGCAGTTACATGATATGATTCTGCATAACTAATCATTTGCTAAATAGTTGCAAATTAATTTTATGTATGAAATAGCCAAGATGATTGTCTATAGAATGAAGTTAGTCTCATGTTCAAAGCTGTAGTGCAGGGGTGGGGAACCTCCGGCCGGCGGGCTGTATGCGGCCTACGATTACTTTTTATGTGGCCCCTGGGCACATTCCCGGACGGCAGTACTCGGGCAGCAGCTGCAGTTGTCGGCTGCCGGCCCTTTAAATCGTCCTCCGCACACTGGAACAGGCTTTGTGGGCGGGTTAAGCATGAGATTCAATGAGCTCCGGTCCCACAGAAGAAGAGGAGCCGCAGATTTACTGGCGTCCCTGCTGCAACTGCCTCCTGCTGCTGTGAGCCTCTTCCTCCCCACTGCTGTGAGTTTCCTATCACCCTGTTGTACCTGTCTCCCGCTGTATCTGCCTCCTGCTTCGGTAAGCCTCTTGCATCCCTCTGCTGTGAGCTTTCTGCCTCCCCCTGCTGTGAGCCTCTTGCTTTACCTGCCTCCCTGTGCTGTGAGCCTTTCTGCTGTGATCCTCCTGCCTCCCTTCTGAGCCTCCTGGCTCCCCCTGCTGTGAGCCTCATGCCTCCCGCTGCTGTGTACCCCCCCTAGTGCTGTGTGCCACCCCCCAGTGCTGTTTGTGCCCCCATGCTGATGTCTGTTCACCCTCAGTCCTGTCCATGTGCCCCAGTCCTGTTCATGCCCCTCTAGTGATGTCCGTGCCACCACCAGTGCTGTCCGTACCCGGCAGTACTGTCCGTGCTCCCCTGTGATGTCCGAACCTCAGACTCTCCTGTGATGTGTATATGCCCCCAGCCCCTCCTGTGATGTGTGTATATGCCCCCAGCCCCGCCCGTGTTGTGTGTGTGTATATATATATATGCCCCC
Source organism: Anomaloglossus baeobatrachus (assembly GCF_048569485.1). Taxonomy (NCBI): domain Eukaryota; kingdom Metazoa; phylum Chordata; class Amphibia; order Anura; family Aromobatidae; genus Anomaloglossus; species Anomaloglossus baeobatrachus. The sequence continues at coordinate 508,312,556 of NC_134357.1, read as the reverse complement.
AGCCCCTCTTGTGATGTCTGTGTATATATATATATATATATATATATATATATATATATATATATACACAGTCTCCAGCCCCTCTCGTGATGTGTGTGTGTGTGTATATATATGTCGCCAGCCCCTCCTGTCATGTATGAATTTTTTGCGGCCTCTGAAGGTTGGTAGAAATTTTCAAATGGCCCCTGGCAGAAAAAAGGTTCCCCACCTCTGCTGTAGTGGATGGTGAGATATAAAGCCTGAAAGTAAAAAGTTAAAAATATTGTTACCCTTTTTCTTGTCAGTGCATATACAGCGAACTTAGTGTCTCCTATATGATTTGAACTACAGGGTCTCCGTGTTTCTTATGTGATGTATACCGTATTTTTCGGACTATAAGACGCACCGGACCATAAGATGCACCCTGGTTTTAGAGAAGGAAAATAGTAAAATAAAATTTTAAGCAAAAAATGTGGTCATGACACACTGTTATGGGGCGAGGATCTGCTGCTGACACTGTTATGGGGGTAATGTCCCCAAATTCTCTAGTAAGGTACCCCATCCTGGTAATGATCCTCCTGCCTTGTATATAATCCCCATCCTTTTATATATATATATATATATATATATATATATATATATATATATATATATATATATATATATATATATATATACAGTGCCTACAAGTAGTATTCAACCCCCTGCAGGTTTGATAAGATGCAAATAAGTTAGAGCCTGCAAACTTCAAACAAGAGCAGGATTTATTAACAGATGCATAAATCTTACAAACCAACAAGTTATGTTGCTCAGTTAAATTTTAATAAATTTTCAACATAAAAGTGTGGGTCAATTATTATTCAACCCCTAGGTTTAATATTTTGTGGAATAACCCTTGTTTGCAATTACAGCTAATAATCGTCTTTTATAAGACCTGATCAGGCCGGCACAGGTCTCTGGAGTTATCTTGGCCCACTCCTCCATGCAGATCTTCTCCAAGTTATCTAGGTTCTTTGGGTGTCTCATGTGGACTTTAATCTTGAGCTCCTTCCACAAGTTTTCAATTGGGTTAAGGTCAGGAGACTGACTAGGCCACTGCAACACCTTGATTTTTTCCCTCTTGAACCAGGCCTTGGTTTTCTTGGCTGTGTGCTTTGGGTCATTGTCTTGTTGGAAGATGAGATGATGACCCATCTTAAGATCCTTGATGGAGGAGCGGAGGTTCTTGGTCAAAATCTCCAGGTAGGCCGTGCTATCCATCTTCCCATGGATGCGGACCAGATGGCCAGGCCCCTTGGCTGAGAAATAGCCCCAGAGCATGATGCTGCCACCACCATGCTTGACTGTAGGGATGGTATTCTTGGGGTCGTATGCAGTGCCATCCAGTCTCCAAACGTCACGTGTGTGGTTGGCACCAAAGATCTCGATCTTGGTCTCATCAGACCAGAGAACCTTGAACCAGTCTGTCTCAGAGTCCTCCAAGTGATCATGAGCAAACTGTAGACGAGCCTTGACATGAGGCTTTGAAAGTAAAGGTACCTTACGGGCTCGTCTGGAACGGAGTCCATTGCGGTGGAGTACGTTACTTATGGTATTGACTGAAACCAATGTCCCCACTGCCATGAGATCTTCCCGGAGCTCCTTCCTTGTTGTCCTTGGGTTAGCCTTGATTCTTCGGACAAGCCTGGCCTCGGCACGGGTGGAAACTTTCAAAGGCTGTCCAGGCCGTGGAAGGCTAACAGTAGTTCCATAAGCCTTCCACTTCCGGATGATGCTCCCAACAGTGGAGACAGGTAGGCCCAACTCCTTGGAAAGGGTTTTGTACCCCTTGCCAGCCTTGTGACCCTCCACGATCTTGTCTCTGATGGCCTTGGAATGCTCCTTTGTCTTTCCCATGTTGACCAAGTATGAGTGCTGTTCACAAGTTTGGGGAGGGTCTTAATTAGTCAGAAAAGGCTGGAAAAAGAGATAATTAATCCAAACATGTGAAGCTCATTGTTCTTTGTGCCTGAAATACTTCTTAATACTTTAGGGGAACCAAACAGAATTCTTGTGGTTTGAGGTGTTGAATAATAAATGACCCTCTGAATAAACTTTTCACAATTTAAAAAATAAAATAAAAAAAGAAATAACATTCTTTTTTGCTGCAGTGCATTTCACACTTCCAGGCTGATTTACAGTCCAAATGTCACAATGCCAAGTTAATTCCGAATGTGTAAACCTGCTAAATCTGCAGGGGGTTGAATACTACTTGTAGGCACTGTATCTCCCTCATCCTGCTATATATCCCTCATCCTGCTATATGTCCCCATCATCCTGCTATATGCCCATCATCCTGCTCATATGCGCCCATCATCCTGCTCATATGCACCCATCATCCTGCTATATGCCCATCATCCTGCTCATATGCGCCCATCATCCTGCTATATGCCCATCATCCTGCTCATATGCGCCCATCCTGCGGCACTCACATAAAAAAAAAAAAAAAAAAAAAACCCCATTATATTCACCTTTCCTCACTCCACGCAGCGTCGCTCCTCCTCCGTCTGTGCCGGCAGCGCTGTGTGGAGCCGGCCACGCTCCCTGCAGCACCACGATCTCCCTTTGTCTGTGCCAGCGCCGCTGTGTGGACACATGAGCACAGCGATGACGTCATCGCTGTGAGCCCCGCTAGTCTCCACACAGCGCGGCCGGCAATCAGGAGGAGATCGCGGTGCTGCAGGGGAACGGTGAGTGTACTGATTCACTGCACCCCGCGCTGATGATGATGCGCGGGGAGCAGTGAATACAGCCGAGCATGATCACTCCAGGCTGTAGTTGCCAGGGGTGATCACGGCTGGCTGTTTACTATGCGCGCACCCCCGCCCATCATCCCGCCCAGCTATCAGTGCTGAGAGATGGGCGGGAGGATGGGCGTGCATATGTAATGAGCGGGCCCACGTGGTCACGGCAGGCTGCTACAGCCTGCTCGTGCCCCCGATGACCCGCTCCACCGCAGCACCCTCATTCCCCGCAGCCCCACATTCAGACCATAAGATGCACCCCCCAACTTCCCCCAACATTTGGGGCAAAAAAAGTGCGTCTTATGGTCCGAAAAATACGGTATATTACTCTCAACATATAATGCTAGAAGATGGATATACAGCAGTCTTAGTGTTTCCTATGTGATATATTTTGCACGTTTTGTTTTTGTTTTGTTAAACTGAATTTACATGTTGCTGAAAGTGTTGTATATTTCACTCAAATACTTTCTCCAGTTGTCTGTTATTCTGTAGTTATTATATGGAAAGTTAATATGCTGGACATTTGAGGATTTTTTGTAGGTTGATCTTTACAAGTCACCACAGATATGCACTAAATATAAATACCGTATTTTTCGCTTTATAAGACGCACCGGATTATAAGACGCATCCCATATTTAGACATAAAAAAAGGTAAAAAAAATACTCCAGTGTTCTCTTACCGGAGGGGGGCAGCAGTGATGGTGAAGCGGGTCACAGGAGGCACAGGTTGTGCTGGCAGGCGCGGCGGGTCAGTGGTGGCAGGCGCGGCTGGTCAGTGGTGGCAGGAGCCGCGGGGTCCGTGGTGGCGGCAGCAGCGGCGGCGGGTGAGTCGTGCAGCAGGCCGGTGCAGTGAGGGTGTCCGCGGTCCCGGTTCAAATGGTGGCTCAGTGGTAGCAGCGGCGGTGACGGCTCAGTGGTGGCAGCGGTGGCGACGGCTCAGTGGTGGCAGCGACGGCTCAGTGGTGGAGCAAACCGATGCGGTGTTTTCCCAGTGTGTCCGCGGTCCAGATTCAAGTGATGGCGCCCGGAGCCGGCGCATGCGCAGATGGAGCTCTCTTCCCAGGACTCCATCTGCGCACGCGCTGACTCCCGGAGCAGCGCGTGCGCAGATGGAGCTCTCATCCAAGAGCTCCATCTGCCCACGCGCAAGCTCCCGGCGCCATCATTTGAAAGTGGGACCGCGGACAAACTGGGTAACTTGCTGCACAGCCGCCCGCCCCGCATGCACAGAGTGGCAGCCAGCAGGCTGCCCGCCCACCCTGCGTGCAAGCGGCAAGGTACCTGTGCTTGCGTGCGGGCGGTAGCCGGGTGCCTGTGTGAGGGCGGCAGCCACCTGCCGCCCGCACGGGCACCCGACTGCCGCCGGCACACAGCACCCGACTGCCGCCGGCACACAGCACCCGACTACCGCCGGCACACAGCACCCGGCTGCCGCCGGCACACAGCCACGGGTACCCGGCTGCCACCGCATGCAAGCACAGGTACCCGGCCGCTTGCACGCAGCCACAGGCACCCGGCCGCCCGATCGCCGCACAGACAGGACACCCAGGTCGGATTATAAGACGCACCCCCCATTTTCCTCCCAAATTTTTGGGAGGAAAAGTGCGTGTTATAAAGCGAAAAATACGGTACATATTGCATATTTAACAAACGTTTAGAGATTGCTATTGAAGATGACTGTTATTAGTCCATGATTTAGTGTGCCAAAATGAGAGAGAGCACAAATCTGGTGTGTTTACATCATAATCTAGGAGTCTCTGCTTTAATATTTACTGCCTTCATTAGTTCATAGTTGAATTTTACTATAATTTGCATATAATTGTTGTAAAATTTATGTATGTCAAAATTAATATAATTTCAAGGTTGTGTTTTTGAAAAATAATATTCAGTTTTATTTTTGACAGCTAAAAGTACCATCAGATCAGAGGCCCATCTGATATTTTCAGATTTTACAGCGCATGATCATAGTATTACACTGGGTCCTTATGAAGAATATGACAGTATCCCACATATGTATCCAGCCCTCAAAAGTAAAGATTCATCACCTGATCCTTTTCAACATCTCTTATCTTCGGATTCATCACAAACTGTTAAGCAAAACAAAATTAACAGAAGAGATGGTGAACATCAAACAACTCACTCAAGAAAGAGGCCATATTCATGTTCGAATTGTGGGAAATGTTTTACAAGAAAATCACATGTTGTTACACATGAGAAAATTCACACAGGGGAGCAACCATTTGCATGTTCAGATTGTGGAAAACGTTTTATAGAAAAATCAAATCTTGTTAAACATCAGAGAACTCACACAGGGGAAAAGCCATATTCATGTTCAGAATGTGGAAAACGTTTTATAGAAAAATCAAATCTTGTTAAACATCAGAGAACTCACACAGGGGAAAAGCCTTATTCATGTTCAGCATGTGGGAAATGTTTTATAGCAAAAGATCTGCTTGTTAAACATCAGAGATTACATGCTGAGGAGACCCCATTTTCGTGTCGAGAATGTGGAAAATGCTTTACAGAGAAAGCACGTCTTGTTATCCATCTGCGAACTCACACAGGTGAGAAACCATATTCATGCTCAGAATGTGGGAAATGTTTTACAGTCAAAGACCGTCTTGTTACACATCAGAGAATTCACACTGGGGAAAAGCCATTTGTATGTTCAGAATGTGGGAAATGTTTTACAGAGAAAACAAATCTTATTAAACATCAAAAACGACACACAGGTGTCAAGCCATATTCATGTTCAGAATGTGGGAAATGTTTTACAGTTAAAGACCTTCTTGTTACACATCAGAGAACTCACACAGGGGAAAAGCCATATTCATGTTCAGAATGTGGGAAATGTTTTATACATAAATCAAATCTTGTTAAACATCAGATTATTCACAGTGAGGAAAAGCCATATTCATGTTCAGAATGTGGGAAATGTTTTATAGAAAAACAACGACTTGTTAAACATAAGACTACTCACACTGCAGAGAAGCCATTTTCATGTTCAGAATGTGGAAGGGGTTTTAAAGCAAAATCAAATCTTATTAAACATCAGAGAACTCACACAGGGGAAAAGCCATATTCATGTTCAGAATGTGGGAAATGTTTTATACATAAACCAAATCTTGTTATACATCAGAGAATTCACAGTGGAGAAAAGCCATATTCATGTTCAGAATGTGGGAAATGTTTTACACAAAAACAACGACTTGTTGTCCATCTGAGAACTCACACAGGGGAGAAGCCGTTTATGTGTTTACAATGTGGGAAATGTTATACAGAGAAAAAAAGTCTGATTAAACATCAGAAATTACACACAGGTGATCAGCTATATTGATGTGAAAAAATGTTATGTACACATCATATCTTGTTATACTGTACAAGTCACAAGGGAAAGAAAACATTTTCATGGTCAGTATTTGGGAAATGTATTGCACAGATATCAAATCTTATTGCAAATCACAATATTCACAAATCAAATGCATAGTGGCAGCAGGACAAGTTCTGGATCTGTATGTGTCACCGATGTGTCAAGCATTGGCGATGTATGACCTGGAAAAGCAGACTCCAGCACCTATAGTGGTGAGTGGTGTTTTTTTAATGGGCCTGGATTTTTGATCCAGGTTTTAGGAACGGCCACTAAAGCTGGGTGTGTCTGGCCGTTGCCTTACCTCCAGTTTTGGATTTGGAATGAGCAATATAAGGCAGTTCACCTGCCTCATTTCCTGTCTGGAAGTAGAGGTTAAAATACCTGTATAACTTAAGTCTGAAGCAAAGTGATAAGACTTGTGATCCTGTGCAGACCTGTGTGGAGCATTTTCTTTTGTAAAGGGGTGAGCTAGTACTGCTGGATTGACTATTTTGTTTGTTATTCCTTTGTGCCCATGACAAGGCTGTTTTCTGTTTGTTTCTTGGCGATGTAAGGATTACAATAAATCTTCCTGTTTACATCAAGCAACTTTGTGCCTGTGCCTCCCTTAAGCCACGACCATAGTGAGCATTACCGTACAGGCAGAAGCCATTTTCTTTTTCGAACCATTTTATTGTCAAATGGTACAATAAAAAAATACCACAGTTATAGTCTACGAGAGAAAGGAATGTAATTTACAGTACTAACTGCTTAATACTAAATGTTTGCAAATACTAGTAAACATTTTTTATTGAAAAATAAACAGGAGCTACTGTTCATGTCAATGTATCAATCATATGTATAAAATATTTCACATTTATAAACACAGTATAACTTAATTTTAAAGACGTTGTCCAATGAGTTGCTCTTCTGTCCGATATGACATCAAACTGGATTGACCTCCATAACACAAAGTTTATGCATTAATATAATAATTTGTTTTATTTTGGTATAAATAACCATCTAAGCTATTTTTTAAACCATTGTCCGCTTCAGTTATGAAATGAGTAATTTCTTAACCCCTTCGTATCATCAACTGTCCATGTGGGGGAAGTGCATTTCCGCAACCCGCCATACTAGTCCAGCTCTACAATCCCACAGACTCACAAGCAGAGGTGGCAAAATTATCAGCTGCCGTCAGCTATGTGACATCACTGACACCCTGCAGTAACACCCACAATAGGTGCTGGCACTGATAGCAGGCGTCTAACCCCTCTGATGCTGCTGTCAATAGTGACAGTGATATCGATCGGCATAGCAGACCAAGGGGGCTTCCTCTCTGTAACGATTGGCACAACATGATTGTGATCATGTTAGGCTGATTGTCTCCACGGTGACCCCGGGACGAATAATGGCCGTGGGGTCACCCGGGAATGTTGGAATGTGAGATCCTGCCTTGAACAGAATCTGACACCTACTGTCTGGTTCTGATTGAGTGATCTAATGACCTGCAATGTAAAAGCATTGCAGAGTATTAGATCAGACCTGTGAAAGTTGATGTACTACCTAGAGGCTAAGTAAAAAAGTAAAAAAAAAAAAAGTTTAAAAAGATTAAAAAAAATTACAAACTAAAGAACAAAAAAAGAAAAAAAACCCCATATATTTATAACAAGTGTGAAAAGGTGCTAACTGCTAAAACTACACGAAACATAAACGAGATACACCAGCACCCTGTAAGCGATAAGACATATGCAAGCATAGACTACAGTGAGGAAAATTAGTATTTGATACACTGCCGATTTTGCAAGTTTACCCACCTACAAAGAATGGAGAGGTTTGTAGTTTATATCGTAGGTACACTTTAACAGTGACAGACAGAATCCCCCAAAAATATCCAGAAAATCACATTGTATGATTTTTAAATAATTATTTGCATTTTATTGCATGACATAAGTATTTGATCACCTACCAACCAGCAAGAATTCTGGCTCTCACAGACCTATAATTTTTTCTTTAAGCTCTCCTAATCTGCACTCATTACCTGTATTAGTTATACCTGTTTGAAGCCGTTTTGTGGATAAAAGACACCTGTCTGCACACTCAAATCAATCACGTGCCATCATCTCTACCATAACCAAGACCAAAGAGCTGTTTAAGGACACTAGGGAGAAAATTGTAGACCTGTAGAAGCTGGGATGATCTACAGAACAATAGGCAAGCAGCTTTGTAACAAGGCAATAACTGTTGGCCCAATTATTACCTGAAGAGAGCTGGGACCATAGTCTCAAAGATTACAGTTAGTAACACACTAAGCAGTCATGGATTAAAATCCTGCAGGTCATGCAGGGTCCTGCTGCTCACGCCAGCACATGTCCATGCCCTTTTGAAGTTTGCGAATGACCATATGTATGAGCCAGAGGAGGCATGTGATCAGATAAGACCAAAACAGAACTTTCAATGTTTCCACACTCCAACCATGAAGCATGGAGGTGGAAACATCATACTTTGTTTTTCTGCAAAGGAGACAGGACGACTGCAGAATGGATGGGGTCATGTATCACAAGATTTTGGCCAACAACCTTCTTCCCTCCGTAAGAGCATTGAAGATGGATCATGGCTGGGTCTTCCAGCATGACAGTGACCCCAAACACTCAGCCACAGCAACTAAGGAGTGGCTCCGTAAATAGCATTTCAAGATTAGAGAGTGGCCTGGCCAGTCTGCAGACCTGAACCCAATAGAAAGTCTTTGGAGGGAGCTGAAACTCAATGTTGCCCAGCGACAGCCCCAAAACCTGAAAGATCTGAAGAAGATCTTTATGGAGGAGTGAAGATCCTCTGGTTTATAACTCATTTTCAGAGCTTCCATTAAACTGTTGATGTTGCATGCCACAAAATTGACCTCTATGAAGATGTATTGGATACACAATTATTCAGTTCCCGTTGTGTTATAAGATATGGTTCAGTCGAGCTTGCAGATAGAAAGTCTGGGTCGTGAGAGGAATGATCTTTGTGTCATTTTTTCTTTCATCTGCTACTGTTTCACCTACCAGTTCTTGAGTCAGTTTTTTTGCTGCATTTTCTAATTTTCTTGTGCAATAACCAGAATAATGCATTTCCTTTTTTTTTTTTTGCAATAAGTGATTCTTCAATGTTAGAAAGAAATGTATGCAAATACGCTATTGTTAAGTCAGGATTTATAAACTCCTCATCCATGTCTGACATTCCAGGTTCTTGCATATTTTCTGTCTGTAGAGTATTTTTCTCTTTTACAAGTTATCTACAACTGTCAGAAATTTTCATGCCTGCTTTGATTAATGGATTTACATCAAACATCCAATCTTGTACTGGCCTAAGATTTACTATTGTTTTGTGTATATTTTTTTTTTTCAAAAAGATTGCAACAGTATATATTAAAAGTCATTATGAATTTGGAAGTACCAGCCAGTGAGAAAGAAACCAAACAATATTGGGTAATAAAAATGGAGATTTTCTGTACAGTACATTCTATAGCAGTGGTCTCAAACTCAACTTGTTGTATGGGCCGCACATAAAAAAAAATAACTTGAGGGGGTCGCATTAATTGCAGGAGAAAGTGACACTTTTATTGGAACCATATTTTTATTTTCTCTACACCTTTTGGATCACTGTCTTTGAACATTTTTTGCTTATTTATTTTAACAAATGTGCACTTTTTATATTTAAATATATAAAAAAAACATTTTGGATGGTAAAAAACTCATGCTTTATTTATTTTTGTTTACATTTTATCTCTTTCTGGTAAGATAGTTGTACAATTAGCACCATATAGTAATTTTGGTCAACATTTTTTAGTAATGTGCCCCATCCTGTTCCCCTTTTTGAAGTAATGTTCCCAATTCTGGTCCCCATTTTGTAGTAATGTACGCATCCTTGTCCCCATCCTGTAGTAATGTGCTAATCCTGTAGTAATGTGCCCCATCCTTGTCGCCATCCTAAAGCAATGTGCACATCCTTGCCCTTTTTACAAATCTGCCCCCTCATTGTCCCCATCCTGTAGTAATGTGCCCATCCTTGTTTCCTTTTACAAATGTGCCCCATCGTGTATTAATGTGCCCCATCCAGTAGTAATGCGCCCAACCTTGTCCCCTTTTACTAATATGCCCCACTTTTGTCCTCATCTTGTAGTATTGTGCCCACCCATGTCCCCTTTAATTAATGTGCCTATGCAGGTCTTCTTGTAGTAATGTCCCCTTTACTGATCCTCTTCTTGTTGCAATGTCTTATCTTGGTCTGCTATCATGCTATTCTACACACACCAAAACATTCTTCTCACCTGCCCTTCGTTCCCTCGGCATCCTCTTCCCTGCTTCTTATGGCCCACAGGCACGAGCCCCCCTTGACGACCGCACCCACTGTCAGCACTTCATCTAAAATTCAGATGAACATTTTGCCGCCACCACGCAGAGTCAAGCTCTCTCTGCACTATTGCAATGGCAGCCGCTGGCCAATCAGATATAAGCAGGTGACATCATACGCAAGAGCTGCTTGCCTCTGATTGGCTAGTGGCTGCCATTTGAATAATGCAGAGAGGGCTTGACTCTGTGCAGAGCCGGTAAAAAGTTAATCTGCAATAAAGCAGTGATGGCTGCGACCCCTGCACCGACCGCTATTGTTAAGGGGACACGTGCCTGTGGATCGCAAGAAGCAGTCTGAGGGGCTGCATGTGGCCCGAGGGCCACATGTTTGAGACCTCTGTTCTATAGTAACACGGTAATAAAAATTGAGATTTTCTATACTGTACACTGTATAGTAACAGTTACAGTTTTATCTAAAATCAGTATTAATAATAAAAAACCCTATTAAACTATTACTACAAATGCACTAAAACTGAACATACTAACCCAGATTGTAGTAAACTGACTCACTTGATGCCTGTGTAGAGACTTTGGTTTGTTTAAAGGGAACCAGTAACCAGGTTTTTTCCTTATAAGCTGCAGCCAACACCAGTAAGCTCTTATATACTGTATTCTAGAAAAATGTATATACTTGCCCAGGCCACTTGGTAGAATGCAAAAAAGACTCACCTAGGGGGCAGTCCAGTGCGATGGATGGTGCTGCTCTCAGTCCGGTGCTTCCTCCATCTTGTGCAGTTGCTGTCCTCCTTCCCAGCCCCGTGTGGAGGATGTGTCCTACATCATCTACACAGAGTCCGCCATTGTGCTCCTGCGCACTTTGATCTGCACTGCTGAGGGCAGAGTAATGTACTGTAATGCACAGGCATGAGGAAAGGTCAAAGACTGCAAGTGCATGAACATTACAATGTTTTTATCTGCTCTCAGCCACGTAGATCAAAGTGTGCATGCGCAGGAGCACATTGGAGGCCTTTGTGTGGATGACGTAGGACACGTCATGCACATGGGGTTGGGAAGGAGGACAGTGATTGCACAAGATAGAGAAGGCACCGGACTGAAAACAGCAACACCCATTGGACAAGACCGTCAACGAGCAGGCTAGCAGGTCGATGCCCGGGTCTGCTGAATTGATCAGAAATACCAGAGAAACCATGGGACGGAGTGTCAGACTTAACAATGTGAACAGAGCCGGATGCCGCCAACTTTTGTGCAAGACTCCATGTAACACATGCACAAAGTTTGGTAATCAACAATTTTCTTCACCTTTGAAAAGATGGACACCGCTGAACAGAGGAAGATCTGAGTCCAGAGTAAGTTTGCTGCTTCATTTTAGTGAATAGAGCAGTCCGGAATTTCACCTGAATCACATATTTAAGAGATGTACATGGAAACCCTGATGTAAGTGCAGAGCATAGAGCACAGGATAAGCTTGAACTGATCCAAAATGTTCTGTATCTGAAATTCCCACCAAATAGCATTCAACTCAACCCGCAAAAACTCAGGTCCGTCATCTGTTAACAGAAAGATAGGAGCTTCCTTGTTAATGGTAGCACAAAGGGACTAGAAAAGCGCTATGGCTCCCTCTCAAATAAGTAATCAGAAAAATCTGTGCTCCCAAATTCAAATCCCCCATCCATTCTGAGCCCTACACTGTTCCTAGTCCACAAGTAATGACCACATGTTTGGCATAATTGTAGTGAGGAGAGTCCGCTTAATTTACGGGGTGCAGGTTTCCATAAGCATGAGCTGGGCACAATGTATGTGCACTACAATGTACTGCTCACAACAAGTGCTTATTGAAATTTTTAATTTTGCAACTTTCACTTCGTTTGACTCCATAGGCATTTTCTAGAGACTAAATCGTCACTACACCCACAGATGAACTCCCAGAGGGGTGTCATTACCCAAATTTGGTAATTTGAGGGGGTTTCTGTTGTTCTGGCACTTACAGGGTTTGCAAATTGAGTTCTCAAACTATTCTTGGAAACTCTATGTTTCAAAAATAAAATGGTGATCTTTCCCTCCTGAGCCAAAGAGTTTTGTACAGTTTCATGTGGGTGATTGCTACGTTCAGGATAAATTGTGTAACACATTATGGGGTCTTTTTTACCTATTTCCCTTGTGAAAATTGGAAATCTGGAATTAAAACAATATTTTAGCAGTAAAAATGTAATAATTTTTTTTTCTTCATCGCCCAATATTATAAGAAATTTTGACCTGTGGTGTCAATATGCTCTCTACACACCTAGATGAATTAATTGAAAGGTGCAGTTTGTAAAATGGGGTAACTTGTGGGGGATATCTGCTGTTCTGGCATCCCAGGAGCTCTGTCAATGTTAAATGGCACTTGTAAACCATTCAAGCAAATTCTGAACTCAAATATGGTGCTTGTTCCCTTCTTCACTTTGTACTGAGCCTCAAAAGTAGTTTTGGACCACAAATGAGAAAATGCACAACATTCCTGTACCAATGGGGAATTAAAAATTTGTGGTTAAGGGGGCGGAGCCGGACATGGCTGAGTGAGGACACTTGTTTTCCTGAGCTCCTCTCTACACTCTCCCATAAAGCCGGTTTTAACTTCAAAATGGGCAAATCCTCCACTAAAAAGAAGAAACCCTGCACCCCAGGGTGCCCACCTACCTCCCAAAGCAACATCAGAGCATATCCTACCCGCTCCCGGGAGCTCGGGGCCGTTTCACTACCAGGGCAGGAATTGAGGCCTGCAGACCCTGCAGCCCAGCTGGGACCGGAGAACCAGCATAACTCACCTGCGACCGGCGCTGGTGGAATCTGGGAGGTGGGGACCGGCCGACGCAAGGTACACGTGGGCCTGGGCTCAGGCGATGACTCACCGCTGCAGCAGCAGGCGCTGAGGAATCAGCTGCTGCGCAATGAAGCTGATCGGCAGGAACCTCCATCATCACCTCCATCATCATCAAACACAGGTGCTGTGGCTGGGGGAGAGGAGGGTATAATGATTAACCCTAAGGGACTGCCTGGCTATATCACCCAGAAGCAGGGACAGCAGGGGGTCCTGATGGACAGGGCTCAGGCTGGGGGCAACAGTAATAACCCCAGCCATACCTTCTATATGGAGGTCCCACAGCCTTCGGGGGGAGTTGGAGAAGGAGGGAGGCCACAGGAGCCCCTGGTGGATGCTGGTGAATTGTGGGGACTCCCTCAGAGAGAGGTATCCCCCACACCCTCAGGGAGCTGGTCCACGTGATCCTCCTGGGCTGAGCACCTGTCAGGCCCTAATAGGGATCTAGAGAGGGGCACACTGATGCCCGTGAACAGGGGATCCAGGATGCTGGGGTCTCCCTCAATCCGTCTTGCGCCAGACCCACGGGCATGGGATGACATAATCAACCCTCATGACACGCAAAACATGATATATGGTCCAACTCCACAGGACTCTTTTCGTGCATACCCCAACATATCTCATACAGCCACCGCGATGGGCGAGGACAGCCCGGCATCCCTGGCAGACCTGTGGTCATTGCTACAAGCGATTCCCACCAAGAATGATATGACGCGCCCCCAGCCTGTGACAGTCTCTTCCGCGGTCATCGCTTAGGCTCAGTAATGGGCTGCACTCAGAGCGGGCGGCTGTGCTCTATGGCTGCTCGCTCTGAGATGTAGCAGAGCCGGATGTGTCGCCGCGGGACTTCTCCTGTTGATTACGTCGAAGCTGCAGGTTTTCTTTGGGGCTTAATAAAGTGGTGAAGGAGGAGTGTTTTGTACTTTATTTCAAATAAAGGATTTCTCTGTGTGTGTGATTATTTACTGTCACTTACAGGTTTGTGTGATGCAGGTATCTGACAGACGCCTGTACCATTACACAAACCTAGGGTTTAGCAGCAGCTGTGCGCCGCTGCTAACCCCTGCTATTACCCCGACTGGCACCACATCACGCCAGCGGGAAGAGCCGGTATCGCACCGGTATGGTCGCATCTAACAGATGCGACCATACCGGTCGGCTGTGGGCTGAGGATATACCAGCCCCCAGCCGGCGTTATCTTGGCTGGATGTGAAGATTAAGGGGGACAGCACGTCGGGTTTTTTTTACTTTCACCGAAATCACACGTGCGAGGGGCTCACGCAAGTCTGCCATGGCAGCACCCGGCAGCCTCGCACGTGTGACTCCGGGCACTGGATACACAGCACAGATACAGCGCGACGGCTGGGGCAGCAGCCGAGCGCTATAACTGTGCTGCCGAGTGTGTTTACCACCGTGACCGACAGTGCACTGCTTTCCCTGCCCACCGGCCTTCCTGCCGCCTGTGATTGGTTGCAGTTAGCTGACACGCTGCCACTCAGGATGGGGGCGTGTCTAGCTGCAACCAACACGCTCCGGTGGGCGGGGAAAACCATGAATAGTGAATTGTCGGCTCCGGAAGGTAACAGTGTGACCCGGAAGCAGTGTGCCGCCATGACAGCGCCTCGGTGAGTATGCCGCGCTCGCTCCTAGCCCCCTAACCCCTCCACAAACGTTTTAATCCTCCGGATTCCGGTCCCCATTGACTTATATGGGCACCGGATTCCGGAGTGGATCGGATTATTTTTTAAATCTATAAGTGATCCACCGGCCCCGGATTATTGGCCGTTCGATCAGCTCTACTTATCATACAATGGCTCCGCCATCCGTATAATGCCGGATCTCTCAAGGCACACCCTGGCCCAGCGCGCCAATCTTAAGCCTCTTCTAGATGTATTAAAGGAGAAGGGTTTACCGTTCCGATGGGGATTCCCCTTCTCCCTATCGGTGCAGAAGGACTCGCGGTGGTGGGTCCTACGTTCCCCAGAGTACTTTTCGGCCTTCATCTCGAGCCTGGGTCTACCCGCAGTCTCCATTTCAGCATGGCCCACCACCCTGCTTCAGCCGTGGGTCCCCGGGGGGGAACGAACGCTCCCAAGTCAAACCCACCTGCAGAATCCAGCAGGGGGCTACCCCCCGAGAGGAGAAAGGGGTCGCAGAGGGGGCCGCCTTCGGCAGATGACATAGAAAAGCCCGGAGGCTACGCACGCCTTTACGTCTCATATTACTTACAGACATTTATGCTAATTAACCTTCATATGTCGCCCTCCAAACTTACTTATTGCCCGTATAGCTTAAACATTTGTTACCTTTGCCGGTCTTTATGGTTATCTTTAATGTTCTAAGTATAGATTGAGCTCTGCTCGGTTATGTCTGACATCTTCTTTGCCCAAATAGGTTGGGATCCCCTGTCCTGCTTAGTTGAAGCGGATATGTTCCCTATGAACGTTTGTTAGGACTTAGATTACTGTGTAAGGTCTTTATACCTGCTGTTCTTGTTGTTTTTTTCTCTCTACCCTTCCCAAGTCTTTCTCTCCTCTACTCTTCCGTGGCCGGGCTGATTGTGTTCGATCCCCTCTTTCATATATCTCTAATGTCTCATTCCCTTACAGATGGCGGACCTAACCATCGCTTCTTTCAATGCCAAGGGCCTCAATGTTCCAGAGAAACGGACACAGGTACTTTACCACCTTCACAAATGGAAGGTGCGAATAGTGTGTTTCCAGGAGACCCACTTCAAGCTAGGACATGCCCCCATTAGTAAAAATAAGTATTACCAGACATGGGTATTCTCTGACAACCCAGATTCCTGTTCTAAAGGAGTGGCGATTGCCGTCCATAAATCCCTCCCACATCATTTCTTAAAATGCTGGACTGATAGTTTTGGCAGATACATCATCCTCTCTCTGAGAGTGGGGGACCAAACTCTCACAATAATCAATGCCTATGCCCCAAACCAAAGGCAGGACAGCTTTATTACCCGCTTGGTCGACGAGGCGATCCCGCTGATACAGGGCATGGCAATTCTGTGTGGCGACCTCAATGTCACCCTGGACCCCACATTGGACAATTCCAGTGGGAAATCCAGCATTTCATACACTACCATTAAACGCATCAAAAAAGCTTTATTGCGTATTCAACTGTTCGACACATGGAGACTGAAACACCCGTCGGACAGAGACTATAGCTTCTACTCCCATACACAAGACTCATACAGTTGTATAGACTATATACTACTACTGCACAATGCTCTTCCATGGATCCAACATTCTAGGATGGATAACATTTTGTGGTCAGACCACGCGCCGGTCTATTGTACGATTGCAATTCCCTCTCTCTCGGCCCCTTCAGGGTCGTGGCGGCTGAATTGCTGCTGGATGAGCTCTGCATCACAGATGTTCAGACCTCTATCACAATGTTCATGGAGGACCACTCGGCGGACGACACAGCCCCCACTTACAAGTGGGAAGCATTGAAGTGTGTCCTACGAGGTATTTTTATCAAGCATGGGTCCCGAATTAAAAAAGGGCCCAAGACATAGTAAACGCTCTCCATAGGGTCTCTGAACTGGAGCTCATCCATAAACGATCCTTATCGGCCACAAATTTACAAGCTCTTTTGCAAGCCAGGATTGAGGTTAAAAAACGGTTAGATTCCTCTTACAAGCGCCTACTACAGGTGGGGAAAGGGAAGTTTTACGAGTTTGGGGACAAGCCATGAAGATTGTTGGCTAATGCGTTGAGAGAAGGGAGAGCCCACACCCTCATTCCTTGCATCAAAAACTCACGCGACGAACTGCTCTGTGCTACCCCCGACATTTCAAACACCTTTCATGACTTTTATTCCAAGTTATATAACCTACCTGTCGAGCCCCCAGGGCCGAGGGTAGGCGGTCCTTTAATGCCCTCACCTTTCCGACGTCTTAATAGCTCTATAATTGAAAACTTGGAAAGCCCATTTTCACTGGAGGAATTGTTGGCGGTGATTAACGACTCACCTGGTAATAAGAGTCCTGGACCAGACGGGTTCCCCGCCAAATTCTACAAATCCTTTTCTGAACAATTGGCTCCCCTAATACATCTCTCCTTCAATTCAATTTCTGACTCTGTCCCTCTCCCGCCCCATTCCACTACGGCCCACATCTCCTTGCTCCGCAAGGCTGGAAAAGACCCCACGGCGTGTAGCAGTTTTAGACCGATATCACTCCTTAATGTCGATTTAAAATTCTATGCCAAGCTTTTGGCAAAAAGACTTGGCCCTTTACTCCCTGACCTGATACATCTGGACCAGGTCGGATTTGTCCCGGGTAGGGAGGCGAGGGACAATACAATAAAGACCTTGGACCTGATCCAACATGCACACACAAAAAAACTCTCTTTGATGTTGCTATCTCTGGACGCTGAGAAGGCCTTTGACAGAGTCTCCTGGCAGTCGCTTTCACAAACACTGGACCATATGGGCCTGGGGCCAGTTTTTTCGTCCAGGATTATGGCCTTATATCATTCTCCGACTGCACACCTTAAAATTAATGGCACTCTGTCGAGGCCCTTCTCCATCCATAACGGGACCAGGCAGGGGTATCCCTTGTCACCTCTGCCATATATCCTGGTCATGGTGCACTTGTTGTCGGCCATTAGGACCAACCCGGATATACAGGGAATTAGGATCGCCAATCGGGAACATAAATGCGCCGCCTTTGCCGACGATCTTCTTATTTACCTCTGTAACCCCCTCACATCACTCCCACCCCTAATGCTAGAACTAAACCGCTTTAGTAACTGGTCCAACTTTAAAATTAATTTTGATAAATCAGAGGCCCTAAATATTACTTTGCCACAAACGACAATAAATGCAATAAAACCTAACTTCCCCTTCAGATGGTCACCCCACGGCAGTATTGGATACTTGGGCATCAATATCCCATCCGATTTGACAAGACTTTTTCAACTAAACTATCAAAGCTTCCTGTCAAAGCTTGAGGGAGACCTGACCTTGTGGCAGAGAGGTACTCTTTCATGGTTCGGCAGGATTGGCGCCCTTAGAATGACAGCCCTGCCTAGATTGCTGTACTTGATACAGACGGTCCCGGTTTACGTTCCGGCAGCCTATTGGGCCAGGATACAGAGCTTATTTAATCAATTTGTTTGGTCAAAGAAGCGCACCCGTCTCAGGAGCAGCGTTCTAACTAGGACCAAGAATGCAGGAGGTGTGGGGCTGCCCGACTGTAGGCGTTATTACATGGTGGCCGCCCATGCCAGAGTTTTGGACCTCTTGCATAGCTCTGGGTCTAAGCTTTGAGTCTGCCTAGCGCAGGATCTATGCCCCTTGTCAGTGCTGACCCTGCCGTGGACCTGGCCACTCCTTACCAAACATAAGATCGAAATGTCTTATAGCACTAAACAAACATTGAAAACTGTACACTCTACATCATTACGCAATCGCCTGATCAGCCGGGAGGACCCCTTATGCCATTAACCGATAACCCTGAGTTTCTACCGGGGGCATCACCCAAACACTTCCTGGGCAGTACGAAACAGAGCCCCTTAAGACTGAACCGGTGGCCCCTGGGGGTTCCCTTCTACCGCTTCTGGAGATTGTGGAAAATCGTAATTTCAGGATGCGGTTTCATTTTGAATATGCACAACTCAAATACTTCATAATCTCACAAAACATTGTTATGGCGCATCTTCCACCTCAAATCCCATTTGAAAACCTTTGCACTGGGTCCTTAGATACACGTCATGCGATATCAAAAATATATAAGATCATAACCAATGCGGCAGAGGCGTCCCTTCCTCGCTTTTGTGCGGCGTGGGAAGAGGTCAACCAGACGTTCCTCGGGAACCAGTGGGCACGTTGCTTCCGACTGACCCACAAGTCCGTCGTGGCCACCAGAATGCAAGAAACCAGCTATAAACTACTCTCCAGGTGGTACAGGTTCCCAGCGTCTCTTCATGCGTGGTGTCCCGAGGTACCTAATACTTGTTGGCGTTGTGGAGCACAGGAAGGCACCATGTTCCACATCTGGTGGTATTGCCCGGGCTTGGGGGTCTTTTGGAAAAAAGTATTAGCAGCTATACAGGAGGTCGCAGGGATCATAGTCCCCAGCCGCCCAGAAGCAGTCCTAGTATACATTTTTAATGTCTCGGAAAAGGCCTTAATAATAATAATAATAATTTTATTCATTTATATAGCGCTATTAATTCCACAGCGCTTTACATACATTGGCAACACTGTCCCCATTGGGGCTCACAATCTAGAGTCCCTATCTGTGTGTCTTTGGAGTGTGGGAGGAAACCGGAGTACCCGGAGGAAACCCACGCAAACACGGGGAGAACATACAAACTCCTTGCAGATGGTGTCCCTGGTAGGATTTGAACCCAGGACCCCAGCGCTGCAAGGCTGCAGTGCTAACCACTGAGCCACCGTGCCGCCTTTAGAAAGTCCCTCTTGGGCCACCTTCTCCAGGCAGCCAAGACAGTGGTCCCACAGCACTGGAAAGATCCTGCCCCCCCCCTACGATAGACGAGTGGGTAATGGAGGTGAATGTGATCCACCGCATGGAAATGGTGATGGCCCAGTCGCGTGGACAGACGGTGGCGACAGCCACTAAATGGTTTCAATGGGAGTCATTCCTCTCTGGCAAAAAATTTCTTGAATTAATCTAACCTCCGGAAGATAGGCACCTTGGCCCCACTTACTTCAGATAATATTCACCACCCTTCCAATATGTCTTGGCCCAACGGACAAAGTATCAGACCTGGCCGATGCGCTCTACTCTCCATCTCTTCCCCTCGTGCCCTGACTTATCCTTCCTTTGCTATTTTTCGTGATCATACTGCTTCTTCACCTTTCCTCAAATGGCTTATTATTCTTTTTGGTTCAAAACGACTATCCATGTATTATATCAATCATTTACATACTGTCATGACGTTTGCGAATGTGTTGTGTTGCATAGACTTTGGTTTTGCATTGTCAGTTATAACATGGATCCATATTCTTTTAATGTATTCTTTAGAACTCAATAAAACTTTAAACTGGAAAAAAAAATAATTTGTGGTTAAAGCATCATTTTTGTTGTTAAAAATGTATTATTTCATTTTCATGGCTCAGCATTATAAAATTCTAGGAAGCACCTTGGGGTTCAAGGTGCTCACTAACATCTAGATAAATTCCTTGAGGGGCCTAGTTTCCAAAATGGGATTACTTGTGGGGGAACGCCACTGTTTAGGCACCTGACGGGCTCTCCAAACGCAACATGGCATCCGCTAACGATTGCAGACAATTTTCAAAAAGTCAAATGGTGCTCCTTCCCTTCCGAGCTCTGCAGTGCGCCCAAACAGTAGATTTCCACCATATATGCAGTTTTGGCGTACTCAGGAGAAATTGCAAAACAAATTCTACTGTGCATTTTCACCTGAAAGTGAAAATGAATGCTTTGGAGTGAAAGCAACATTTTTGTGGTAATAATGTATTTTTTTCATTTTCACGGTTCAATGTTAATAAAATTCTGTTAAAAAATTATGCTGATGTAAAGTAGACATGTAGGAAATGTTATTTATTAACTGTTTTGTGTGACATATCTCACTGGTTTAAAGAGGACCAACCACCAGGATTTTTAAATTCTTTTTAGTAATTTTATTATAAGAAAAAACTCTCACTCTCCCTCTAGAATTGTAGAATACAGGACACAGAGATGCTGCTCTGTACAATGGATCTACAGTATGTCCTGTGGAAACTGCTGTGTAAGAGGATGCAATGCAGGTTCATCTAAAAAAAAACCTGGACTGTTGTTCAGTGGTCCAAGGTGTTATTTAAAGAATACATTTTGCATTTTATTTCGAAATCAAGATCCCAGAGTTTGGCAGAAGAGTGGAAAGGCTACAATCCAAGCTGCTTGAGGTCTAGTGTGACGTTTCCACAATCAGGGATGGTTTGGGGAGCCATGTCATCTGCTGGTGTAGGTCCACAGTGTTTTATCAAGACCAAAGTCAACACAGCCATCTACCAGGAAATTTTAAAGCACGTCATGCTTCCCTCTGTCGACAAGCTTTTTGGAGATGGAAATTTCATTTTCCAGCAGGACTTGGCACCTAATGACCACAGTATCACTGTGCTTGATTGGCCAGGAAACTCACCAGACCTAAACCCCATAGATTCTCTATGGGGTATTGTCAAGAGGAAGATGAGAAACAGCAGATGCAACAATGCAGACAAGCTGAAGGCTGCTATCAAAGCAACCTGGGCTTCCATAACACCTCAGCAGTGCCACAGGCTGATCGCCTCCATGCCACGCCACATTGATGCAGTAATTCATGCAATAAGAGTCCCGACCAAGTATTGAATGTATTTACTGTACAGCCTTTTCAGTAGGCGGGAACATTACTGAGTTTAAAATATTTTTTTCAGTTGGTTTTATATAATATTCTAATTTTTTTAGATGACTTTTGGGTTTTCATTAGCTGTAAGCCATAATCATCAACATTAACAGAAATAAACACTTGAAATAGATCCCTCTGTGTGTAATGACTCTATATATGAGTTTCTCTTTTTGTATTGAATTACTGAAATAAATTAACTTTTTGATGATATTCTAATTTATTGAGAAGCACTTGTACTTTTTTCCATATGGTGTACAGATAGATGCAATCCAATATATAAAGCTGTATGTATGTATGTATGTATGTATGCGTGTGTCCGTTAAAGGAACGGTCACAGTCGCATTTAGAATCACAAAATTTTGAACAGACACCTATTTTGATTAAAGTAACGTCATAGACTATGTTTTGAGGGGAAAATTTAACCCCGCGCTTTACAGTTATTTGCCAAAAACATGCTTACATTAAAGTCAATGGAGTTGGGAGCTACAGGTCATTAATAGGAGTTCTGATTGGTTGCTATAGGCAACAAAGGACATTCTTAGTATAAGACAGCTTATGTGTAAGGTAATATGATTTCGGTGGAGAGACGGATAGAGAGAAAGACAGAGAGAAGAGACAGAGAGAGAAACAGAGAGAGAGAGGCAGACAGAGAGAGAGGGGCAGACCGGGAGAGAGACAAGGAAAGACAGAGAGAGACGGATAGAGAGACAGACAGAGAGAAACAGAGCGATAAAGAGACAGAGAGAGAGGCAGATAGAGAGAGAGAGGCACACCGAGAGAGAGACAAAGAAAGACAGAGAGAGAGATGGATAGAGAGACAGACAGAGAGAAACAGAGACAGAGAGAGACAGCGATAAAGAGACAGACAGAGAGGCAGACAGACAGAGAGATAGAGAGACAGAGAGAGTGAAAGACCAAGAGAGACAGAGAGAGAGAAACTGATAGGGAGAAAGACAGACAGAGAGAGAAACAAAGAGAGATGGATAGAGAAAGACAGACATAGAGAAAAATAGAGAGACATGGAGAGAGACAAACAGAGAGCGAAAGACAGGGAAAGTGACAGACAAAGAGGGAGAGTAGGAGAAAGACAGAGAGACACGTAGTTATTATCCTGGGTAACGCCGGGTACTACAGCTAGTTTATATATAAATATATATATATATATATATATATATATATATATATATATATATTATATATATATATATATATATATATATAGCTATTTATACATCTACGTAAATGTCATAGACATTACACATGTGTGGCGCCCCTAAGGCTTCAGTCGCCACAGGGTACTGCACCTCACTTAAGGTGCAGTGCTCATCCTGGGTCCAGAGGAGGTCGGTACCGGTTTCACAACACACAAACTCATACATACAGTTAGGTTGCCCTCCCCATTGGGGACCGTGCTAGGGTCGGGTCTTAAGGTAGTCACCAAATCCTAAACAAATTCACTGCACTCGATATATGTGATGCAAAATGTGACAAATTTTATTAAATAAGGAATTGTGACTACGCAATAAGACTTTTCGACCCGCCTGGGTCTTAGTCAGGGGTCTCTGTATAGTGGGTGTCTGGAAGATGAAAGATGAGGTGCACTGTAGCACTAATGCATAGAAGAAGGTGCCTTGAGGATTGTACACAGGGTTTGCAGGCGCAGCAGCGCTGTTGCTATTGATATAGTGTATCAGGATACACTATATCAATAGCAACAGCGCTGCTGCGCCTGCAATTCCTTAATAAAATTTGACACATTTTGCATCACATATATCGAGTGCAGTGAATTAGTTTGGGATTTGATACTAGGGTCCATGACCCAATTTTCACTTGCACCACCATCATCATAAATCTGAGTGCAGACCATCGTTCTTTCTACTTAAGGTAGTCACCAAACATGGGGGCTGCCACCCACTAGTGACAGGGAACCGGGGGAGGAGCGGCCACCAAGGGAGAGTTAGGAGCTTACACAACAGTGAGGGGTTTTCCAGCAGGAGAGGAAAGGAGAGGACGGGTTTTCAGGAGCCCCTGAGGGATATAGGAGAATACGGTCGCCGAGGGGAGAGCTTCATTGCTCCCTCGGGACCGGCGCCATTCAGAGTGCAGAGCCCTAGGGTGGAACAGACTTTACGTAGTATCATAAGAATCTGCAGGACAGGGGGATTGTATGTCCCTCTGGCCACCACAAGTTCCCGGAGCACAGTGGCACATAGGATCCAGGGCCGGCATTACGGTCAGGTCCCACAGTGGATCCACGTCACCTGCATACGGGACGGGAAGTAACTTACAAGAAACGGGGTCCCCAAGTAGCTTCAGGCCACAGGGATTCATCCTTTAACGTGCAAGGAGGAAGGGCCCACAGACTACCGTACCGATTCTGACCATCGAAGGATCTGGGATCGTCTGGGGCCTATCACGGCAGATACTGGTATCCTTAGACAGCACTTGAACTGTGAGTAAAAAGACCTGGAACCTCAGCAGCTGACTAAGCCTCTTATTGCTGGTGCCCCGCGCTTCGGAGCCAACGGCCATTATAGTCTCTCATCATCCTCCCCGGGGCTCGCTCCACCTGTGGGGAGCAGAATAATCCCTGGCCGCGTACCACAGGTGGCGTCATGAGACAAACTACTACTCCCACTATCATCCCC
The DNA here is from genome assembly GCF_048569485.1 of Anomaloglossus baeobatrachus. Classification (NCBI taxonomy): domain Eukaryota; kingdom Metazoa; phylum Chordata; class Amphibia; order Anura; family Aromobatidae; genus Anomaloglossus; species Anomaloglossus baeobatrachus. The sequence goes on along the minus strand of NC_134357.1, from coordinate 508,288,207 downwards.
CCTTTCATTGTACACCTTGAGGCCACGAAGCCGGGCAGGGCCACCTGTGACATCCCTGACCCAACATCACCGACGAGTAAATTTAACCCCTTGCCCCATGGGTGCTGCACATGCAGCCTGGCTACATCCACACTGTACCTCCCTCCTGACCCAACACCTAAACTTCACCTCATCCAGCACAATGACAACCAGCACATCAGAGTCCTACATACACTGAGGAGCTGATCATGTGACCCCTGACTCCTCCCCTCCATGTGACATCATCACAGGTCCTGTAAATATTTATATATATAAATTAGGGTAGATGCTAGAATGTATGGGCTCCTTCCAGGTATGACATAATTTGTCATGTGATAGGGGCATGTTCAAAATGCAGCCAGATGTTCCCAGATGGAATAAAGATTATTTTTCTAAATCCACGTGGGCATGGAGTTGTTTACAATAGAAGCGAAGGTCTGGAGGTAAGAGCTCGAGGATGAGGAGGGGTGCGAAGCCTGCAGGATTATGGTTGACGGGAGGAAACATCACCACGCCCACTAACCTGTAAGGAGCCAGTACATTCTAGGCTCAACCATATATCCAGTGTGCAGCTCTGCAGGAGGAGGTATGTGGAGATTCCCCATTACATTAACCCCCTCAGTGCTGCGCTCACACTCCAGGAGACAGAACGTGTTCCCGTCTGTGCGGCTCTATCAGGAGATCTGTCTGTATGGGATTAGATTGGGTCACTTCCCTCCTGACGCCGCTCGCTGCTCTGTTACTGTACAGTCTCCATTATGGCCGTCACCCGCTCCATGTTGTCACTATCAGGAGATATTAATGTTACTTACAGCCCCGGTTCTGCCGTCCGATCTCTATGGATGTTCCTGCACTTTATAACTTTGTGTCTTGTTGTTATAAAATATAATAAAGATTCAGATATATTAGATTAGTTCTGTGATTTTGGTGCTGGATTGGAGATATTCTGTGATAAATCTCTGTGTGTGTATAGTTGTATTGAGTGTTATACCGGGGGCAGGACGGGGCCAGGACTGGATGTAGTGATCATGTGAAGCCGGTAACAGCTCCGGAGATTTCTTACATGGGATCTTTCTGATGTTACATCATCATCTTCTCCCCATTCAGGTCCCTACAATATCGGATGCTCTCAGATCTATATAAGAGAATTCTCCTGATTGACCCATCAAGGATGGATAGGGACAGGGACAAGATGGCGGAGAGGATATTACACCTCACCCTAGAGATCCTCTTTCGGCTTACTGGAGAGGTGAGAGATTCTGATGACGTCACATCCCATCATTCTTATCTATGGGAATAACAGACGGACAGAACTGGAGAGGTGAGGACTCTGGAAATGTCTGTAGTGAGATTTATTAATGTGTCTCTCCATAACCAGGATTACACAGTAGTGAAGAAGACCTCTAGTGAGCGCTGTCAGGACCCTGTGTCTGAGGGATGGGGAAGACCCCTGAGCCCAATCATGGGGCCTCCACCTCACCCCCTGATACATGAGGACATCAATGACCAGAAGGTCCTAGAACTCACCTACAAGATGATTGAGCTGCTGACTGGAGAGGTGACGCTGCTGGGAATGCTGGGACATTATACAGTAACGCTATGAAGGGATCGGGGGATGACGGTATCATTGTATGTGTCAGGTTCCTATAAGGTGTCAGGATGTCGCTATCTATTTCTCCATGGAGGAGTGGGAGTATTTAGAAGGACACAAAGATCTGTACAAGGACGTCATGATGGAGGATCCCCAGCCCCTCACATCACCAGGTAATAGACAGGACTAAATACACATGGCCTATTATCTGTATGTAAAGAATGAATTCAGTCCCTGTATGTGTTTCCTCCAGTTCTATCCAGTGAGAGGACAACACCAGAGAGATGTCCCCGTCCTCTTCTTCCACAGGACTGTAAACAAGAAAATCCCAATGTTCCTCAGGATGATCAGGTAGATGGAGAGAAGGTGTCATGAAATCTCCCTATGATGTGTAGACGGCTGTGAAGGTCTTGTGTTCAGTCTTGTTATTTCCACCAGAATTATACACTGAATGGCCAATTTGTTAGAGACACCGGCCCTTTTCTGGTATAAAGTTTCCTAAATGGAAATTTGATCAGTGACTCTGGAGTGGAGAAGAAAATCCAGTGATCAGTTTTCTGTGGATCACTTGCAGTGTGAATCTACATAGGAGTGGGAACATAAAGTGATCTGATTGACTTTGAACATTTAGTACACACAATATTGTTGAGATTATACTGAGAATATTGTGATAGAGGAAAAACATCAAGTGAAAGCAAATCCTGTGAATATCAGCAACTTATGAAAAACGAGAGAGGAGTTAATCAACAACCATTCTGAAGAACAGTCGGTGCACAGTCATGTACTGCAGCTGAAGACAACGCTGATGCTACAGCTAAAGTGTCTGAATGAACAACTCTTCAGCTCAGGAGCTTACCTAGGGCTTGTGTGAAATCAATGTCATCCCTTTACGGCAGAAGTTCACTTATGACAGAACAATACTTAGTGTTACAATAGTCGGAAAGTCATGAATTGCTTCCAAAAATATGAGACGTTTTTCTAGCTTCCGTGGGCTTCACAGTCTTCCGATCTCAGTCCTATAAGCATCTCCAGGAGGAGGTAGAATGAGCTGTTCAGAGCAGGTCAGTACCTCCATCTTATTTGTGGAAATTGTAAAGCTGTCCTGTCCTCAAGGCCTAATATTCCTCCAGAATGATCAACACAAACTGGAACTGATCACATAGAATTGCTATAGTTCTGAAGACCAAAGGTGAATGTACCCGATACTAGATGGTATCTGTAATAATGTGGCCATTCAGTGTATGGTTTATACTTGGTGGAGATGACAGGATATGTGAAGGTGGCCTAAGCCACGTTTGTTCAAACGTAATAAGAATATCTGTGTATGTAAATAATCAAAATGTAGATGTAGTTGCATAATTATCTGTGTCTATATAGCAATTGCACAGACCTATATTATAATTCTAAGCTGTATAGTCATGAAGGGGTTACCAAGAATAAATGAACAGCTGTACAAACAATGAAAGTCTTCATAATGATGAGCAAAAGTCTTATCAGTAGTTTCATACAGAAAGAATGTATAATTAATGAACAGATGTATTTTACAGCATACTGGGAAAAATTGGGGAGTGAAATACTCCCTAAGTTTTGTGGTTTAGTTCCAATGATGCATTCTGTATAATTGAATCTATCCAATACACGAGTTTCAGTTGGTGACGCTGGCTCAAGGAGAGAACACGCTTTGTATGATCATTGTCTGATTTATTAACATCAGCTCTGATATATAGCTAATACGGCACCGGCCTCTGAATCTCTGAATATCCTAAGCGAAGATACCATTAGCTATCTTCAACTAAATTTCTACCTTGACAGATAAAGCTGATCATAGACATTAGATGTTGTCTGGATCTTCTCACAATTTTCTGGTTATGGAGACTGCTGGTTACAATTAGGAGGCGACAGGTTGGATTATACGGGAGACCTGCAGCTCTGTGATCTCCACTGCAGTCAGTTTTAATCGTTATGTTCATTTCTGATATTTTATGTTTTTCAACATCATTTCACACGACTTCTCCATCTGTCTGTGACTTTTACAATATTTGTTTCAGGATGAAGATCTGACCCATATTAATACTACAGAGACATATGTGAGGGGTGATGAGTGGTGTAAAGAGGAGATTCCTACAGATAACCGCACAGGTGAGTAGTGACCACTAAAGGCTGGAAACACATCTATGTGAGTAAAATCGGTCCAAGTTGGCTGAAAAAAACTCGGCTGATTTTAGTTCACGTTAGGTCAGAGTGCAATGCAAGTGCGATGCTTTTTTTTTTTTTTTTTATTTAATGACTTGCCTAGCGTGTGTAATGCGTGTGTAATGCGTAGGGGATCCGTTTTTACTATGTCATCTGCCATTCAGCTCTGCTACATGGCCGCTGACAGCAGCCACAGACAGCCATGTAGCAGTGCTGAATGGCAGATGACAGCAGACACAGATAGAGCCGCACGATCTGAATGAACTCGTGTGAACTTCACCCGACTTCATTGTCATGCCGCGGCTCTGTCTGTGTCGCGTCCTGATTAGCGGTCACCCGTGAAGGACTCACCGGTGACCGCTAATCTCCTGAGTGACTGAATTGAGCAGCGCAATTAGCGCTGCCGTCACTCAGGTTACCCGCGGCCAGCTGGATCTTCCCCCCATGACCGCAACTCACCTGTGACTTCATCGCTGTCACTCGGGCGACTTGCTGTCACAGTTGGAGGATCCAGCGGTGGCCGCCAGTAACCTCAGTGACAGCTCAGCTGATCGCGCTACTCACCTCAGTTGCTGCGTGGAGCTGACAGGAGCGGCTGTGTCTTCTGCAGCTCCTGCCACCTTCATGTAGCAGTGCTGAGAGCGTCGAGGGACCTCTGTGGATTACGTCGGACAAGGATGGGTTTTTTGGGTACTTAATAAAGTGGTGAACGAGGGTCTTTGTTATTGTTTATTATTTCAAATAAAGGATTTTTTCACTGTGTGTGTTTATTAACTTTAATTTACAGGTTAATCATTGGGGGTGTCTCATAGACGCCTGCAATGATTAATCTAGGATTTAGTGGCAGCTATGGGCTGCCAATAACTCCTTATTACCCCGATTGCCAACGCACCAGGGCAAATCGGGAAGAGCCGGGTACAGTCGCAGAACTGTCGCAAATAATGTATGCGGCAATTCTGGGCGGCTGATGGCTGATATTGTTAGGCTGGGGGGCTCCCCATAACGTGGAGCTCCCCATCCTGAGAATACCAGCCTTCAGCCGTATGGCTTTATCTGGCTGGTATTAAAATTGGGGGGGACCGCACGCCGTTTTTTTAAATTATTTATTTTACTGCACAGCATAGACACGCCCACCGGCTGCTGTGATTGGTTGCAGTGAGACAGCTGTCACTCAGCATGGGGGCGTGTCTGACTGCAACCAATCATAGGTGCCGGTGGGCGGGTAAAGCAGGGAATACGAGATTGTTTAATGAGCGGCCGGCTTTTTCAAAAGAGAAGAAGCCGCCGGAGCAGTGTGAACGCCGTGCAGCGCCGCGCTGGTGATCGGGGATCGGTGAGTATGAGAGAGGGGGGGAGAGGGATAGACCGACATGGACAGAGAGTGAGGGACAGAGATAATGACCGACCGACAGACCGACCGACGGAGAGAGAATAGAGACCGACTGACATAGAATAGTGATTGACAGACATTGTGACACATCACTCGTTTCCAGTGTTTCAGGAAACATGCAAGAAATGTATTTAGAAAATCGATGTCACTAGGATGGTGTGAGTGCCGTCCCGTGACATCTGATTTTTTACACGCTCCCATAGACTTGCATTGGAGAGACTCGCAGTAGAAACTCGCAAAAAAGCAGCATGCTGCGATTTTTTTCTCAGTCCGATCGCAAATGCGAGCTGAATCATTCACTAACGTGTCTGATTCCAATGTGAGATTTTCTCGCATTGCTCTACTGCGAGAAACTCGCAAGTGAGAAGCAGCCCAAATACAGAGATGTCACTATAGAGTTGTGCCAGAATTTTAGCATAAACGCCTTAATGAATCTGAACCACTATGTTGAATTTTGTAAGTTATCTTCCCCAGAATACTGATGTGTGATTGATATGGCAGAAACAAATTGACGTGTAGTGAATGGATCACATATTTCAGACATTTAGGTGAAAACCTTGGTTTAAGAGCTCAGTATAGAGCACAAAATAAATAAGAATCCAGCCTTAAAAGTGATGCAAAATTGCAAAATGTTATGCACCTCCAAATGAGAGTACTTGATATATGGGGTATTACTATATACAGGAGAAATTATGGGCCATTTATACTTCTTTACCCTTGTTAAAATGTAAAATCTTGGGCTAAAACAAGATATTAGTGATAAAAGAAGGATTTTTGTGTACTCACCGTAAAATCTCTTTCTCTGAGTCTTCATTGGGGGACACAGGACCATGGGTGTATGCTGCTGTGACTAGGAGGCTGACACTAAGTAAACATAAAAAAAGTTAGCTCCTCCCTAGCAGTGTACACCCTGAGCCGTAGGCGGATCCCTGCCAGTTTAGTGTACAAGCAGTAGTAGGAGAAACCTGAACAACCATAACTAATCAAGGTAATAACAAGAAACACACAGTATCTTATCTAAACCTATACTGTATATAAAAACATAAATAAGCCGGGAACCGAAGAACGTGTTTCCATAAAGAACCAGTAACATCCGGCGACTAAGAGCAACCCAATATCCAAACAGGGTGGGTGCTGTGTCCCCCAATGAAGACTCAGAGAAAGAGATTTTACGGTGAGTACACAAAAATCCTTCTTTCTCTATCGCTTTCATTGGGGGACACAGGACCATGGGACGTCCAAAAGCAGTCCCTGGGTGTGAACAGAAGTAATCATACAGATTCAAAACATATCCAAAAACTGTGTAAGAATGCTCGGTGCAAAAGTAAACCGGGTTATCATAGGTGTGCGACAGCCCCTTGCTGTATCCTGGAACACCTGGAAAAGGCAAGAAAAACTTGACTACGCGGCGGCTCTGTAGACTTGCTCGGCTGACGCCTGGCGTCCGATTGTTCTAGACGCCCTAATTGCACAGGTGGAAAGGCTTTTACACCCCTCGGCTGACTCTAATCCTGTAGGCCTCTGAAATGGCCGGCCTGATCCAATTCGCAGTGGTAGCCTTGGACGCCGGCATGCTCCTCCTGGGTCCAGTAGACAGGACGAAAAGGTTGTCCAAGCTGCAGAAGGACGCGAATCTCGAAACGTAACTCCTCCGAGCTCGCACTAGATCCGGTGTAAGCCGTGACCTCTCCAAGGATGGAATGGAGGCTGGACCGAAGAATGGAGTCACCATCACCTCGTTCAGATACTACATCCGGTAGGAAAAGAACCTGAGACGGGTGCCAAACAATCTTGTCTTGGTGAAGGAACGAGACAAAACGTGACCCGCATGAGAGGGCTGACAGGGCAGACCTTCCCCTGATTGAGGTGACTGTCCTCAACAAAGCCTCCTTCCCGGATTGGCGTGAGATTGAGGATCGAACGGGGCTAATTGACGAGAACCTAGAGCCAGCTGGAGGTTCCATGGTTCTAGCGGGGAACGATCCAGCGGTGCCAGATGAAAAGACTCCTTGGAAGAACGTCCTGACCTGAGGCCGAGATGCAAGAATTCTCTGGAAAAAAGAGATAGAGCCAACACCTGCTCTTTGAAGGTTGCTGGCGAGAGACCCGCCTGTAAGCCTGACTGTAGGAAGGCCAGTAACTCTGGGAGTGACAGATCCAGTGGAGATGAGTTGACGTTGACCTCACACTCTTGAAAGGAGACCTTTTCGGTGCGGTAGTAGATGTTTGAAGACGGAGGCTTCTGAGTTCTGACCATGGCCTGTAACACCTGTGGAATAAAGCCTGCCTGGGCTAATAGCCATGGTTCCACAGCCATGCGGTCAAATTGAGAACCCCTGAATATTGATGGCAAAGAGGACTTTGCGACAGGAGGTTCAGAAGATCTGGACGCCACCATGGGTGTCTGATGAACTGCGCGAGCTCTGCGAACAACGCTTGCCTGAGTTAATCTATGGCAATGAGAGTCACTGAGATGCCCCCTGCTCTGAATTTCTTGAGGACTCTTGTGACTTGATTGTTGAATCGAGAAGCCATCGGGTCCACATTCTGAATATCTCATCTGAGGCAGATCCTTTGAAGAACCTCTCTGTTGAAGGATCATTCGCCTGCCGCCAGACCTTGCTGATCTAGTCTGCTGCCCAATTCTCCACAGCGGGGAAAATGATTGCGGACAAAATCTGGAGTGGTGAGGCTATGCCCACTATAAAATCTTCTTCACCTATGCCATCGCCATGGCGCTCCTTGTTCCGCCCAGGTGATGTCCGACTGAATACTGGATGGCGATTCTTGTATGAAAGGCTGAAAAGAAAAATTCTGTAGGGCTCGGAGAAAAAACTCTGATCCCTAAAAAAAAATTGATAGGCAGACGGCTCTCCTGGGATAAAAACAACGACCGTGAGCCGTGTGTTTTGGAACACCGCTCTCCAGTCAGAAGACTGGTATCGGTGTTGACTGCCTGCCAGTGTATTGGTAGGAAAAAACATTCCACTGGACCGATGAGAGCCGCTGGTCCATCATAAAAAAACGAGCGGTGGGTTCCCGGAGTCAATTGGATCCTGCGAGTCAAGGTGAATAGAGAATTGTCCATCTGTTCGGCCAAATCAGGTGAAGGAGACGAAGGTGGAAGCGGCAAACGGAACCGCCTCTATTGCCGCCACCATCCGACTGATGACTCTTCGGCTTGGAGTGACAGAGGATCTGGAGGTCCCTTTGGAGGGACACATGTCCTTGGATGGTATCGAACTCCATACCTAGACAGGTAATCCTGCTGGCCGGGGCCAGAGAGGGCTTCTTCCGATTGAAGAGCTAGCCGAGTCGGGACAGGATATCGTTGGTGACCTGAGCACTTAGGCGACAGTCGTCAAAAAGAAGAAGAACCCCTGATCAACAAGACGACCAGGTACGGAACCACCAAAAATGATTGTCTGCTATTGCGAGACGCAGGACATCTGTGCTGTTGGCCAAAAATAGGTGTGACCTATATGTCCGACGATAGACCTGCTTCCGGACGTCGTCGTCGATGGCTGGCGTGGTTGAGAAAAAACAGAAAGGGCGTGCGTTGAGGTACGGAATCTTCCTGTTCCTCTGCGAGGACCTGGTTTTCTCGTGCGTGTGGAACCGAAGCTCCCGTGATCTCGTGTATAACCTGATCCAGCCAGTCCCCAAACAAACGAAGTCTTGTAAAGGGGAGGGCTGTAAGTGATCTCCTAGAAGGCGCGTCCGCATACTAGGCTCTGAGCCAGATCGCCCGACAGATGGTCCCCGTGCTGCTAGCCGCTTTCACTGGGCAGTAAGCTGCTGACAGAGATACGATGAGTATGTACTCACCCGCTAGAGCAAACTGTGTGCCAGGTTGTGAACTCCGGATTGCTCGATCCCGCCCGAAAAAAAAACGCTGTGGAGGACCTGGCCATCCTGGATGCTGCCAGCTAGATGGCGGCGAGGGCAGTAGGAGTACCGTGTCTGCCATCTGAAGAAAAACTGAACGGGCAACTCTCTAGGTGTTTTGACCTGTGGCGTCTCAGAGTGATGCCCCGTGCGGGAGAGATAGTGCTGGAAGGTGACCGCCGGAAAAAAACAGCGGGGCGACCATAGGCGAGTCTGCCCATTCCCTCTTGAGAGCCTCGGGAAGAGGGAACAAGAAAAACAAACGACTTACCCTTGTTGAATATCTTGACCGGTTGTCGTCAGTGCTTGTACAGACTTTCAGCAACGACTGGATGGTCACCGAATTGCCTGTGTGCCCGCTTAACCTGTTTTAAGGAGACATGCAAGCACTGGGTATCCACAGAGTCCGTCTGGAGCTCTAGCGTATGACTTACCGCTTTAGCCGGACTATCCCCTTTACCTCTGACCTCAGTCCTCTGATCTGGAATCAGTATTGAGGCTGCATCCGACTCTTCTCCTGAATAAAGGGTCGGCCGGTCTCGGGGACGAGGAACCCTCGGGGCCTGGAGGTGATGAGATCTCCGGGAGGCTTTGAAAGGAGGCCTAGCAGGTCCCCTTCTGCGCTCCAGTGATCGGGTCTGGATCAGACTGACTGTTGTCCAGAGCCAGCTGGACCGGGGGAGCATGGCCGGGCGCAGGAAGCGACTGCAACGCCTGCGCTGAGTCCACAGACTGGTATAGAGGGTCTACCCCTCCGGATAAGGGCGTGCAGCGGAGCTCGGGTGCTGGCGGTGACATGGGGCGCAAGCTGAGCGGGGGGCGTAGCCTGGATGGGAGGATTTTACCTAGCAGGCTGTGCATGCATACAAAGCTATGAGGTGCTTAGAAAAAAAACACTAGTGACGCTAGGGGGGAGACAGGAGAAAAGGGGAACAAATTAAAGAGATATCGTCTGTTCCTAAGCAGGAGCAGCACTCACCCGGGTCCTGTGTCCCACCCAGGTCCGCAGAGGTCTCAGAAAACGCGGGGGGCGCATTGCTGAAGAGGAAAAGGCAGCCCTTCCTTTTTTTTTTTTTTTTTACAGTAGGGGGGCTGGCTGGCTTGGGACCGGGCAGGACCTGCAGGGGTTATGCATGGGAAGAAAACGCGAGCAACACTGAGGCGGGGGCCTGATGAGGTAGGCCGAAGCAGGGGACTAGTTTAGAGGACGGCCCGCCGGGCGCGCAGTGAAGTCTTACCTGCGTTCTGCCGGCGAGGCTGTGGTCCTCGGTCCCATCCTGCCTGCTGGAGAGTTGCCGGCCTGCTGAGCGCTCCTTCACCGTGTAGCCACGAACCCCTGTGAACGCTGGGGAGGCCTGGTGCTGATCAGCGCTCCTGCGCTGTAGCTGTGATCCTCTCCCTGGATCCTGCATCGTAGGGGATGCTGGGAGGAAAGGGGGGCGTGCTGCAGCACTGGGCTGGCTGTCTCCGGGCAGAAGTCGAGAGGGGCGTGGCCGGAAAAATGCGCGCGCAAACGGGGGTGGAGCGCACCGGCCCGAGGTAGGCCCGAAGCCGGGAGCTAAATTAGTGAACGGCCATCGGGAGCGCAGCGCTGCTGGAGAAGATCCTACCTGCGTCCTGGCGGCGTCGCTCTTCCACGGCAACATCCTCTGATGCTGCGGCTGCCGGTGAGTCCAGTCTGCCCCTGGAAGCCACCAGGGGGAAGTGCTGGGGAGCTTGGGGAACGTTGCAGAGCACTCCTGCGCTGCCTGAAGAAATCCACTGCCTGGGCCCAGGGTAGGAGGAAGAACGCTGGGGGAGGCCTGGTGTTGTGAGCGCTCCTGCGCTGCAGCCTGCGATTGACATCGGGTCCAGAGATCCCTCGTCGCCTCCACCAGAAGCACCCCTTGGGACGGTACCATAGGGGTCGACGGGGAGTGTGTGCCCTTAAACAATTTACAATGTCGGTCCCCAAGCAGCCCCTGGGGTGGTACCATGGGGCAGGAGGGGGATAGGGCCTGGTGTCTCTAGCCCTCAGACAACCCTGGGGACGGTACGCCGTGGGGGAGGAGAAAGCGAGGGTTCTCTCTGATGCAGGGACTTTAACCCTGCAGAAGAGACAAAAGACCTAGAAGAGATGAGAAGGCTGAGCGGTGCCGTATAGCACGAAAAAAACGGAAAAAAGGAATAGCCTAGGCTGAGGTTGGCCCACAGAGATATGGGCCCACATCAGCCTCCTACGACACTAAGCAAAAAACTGGCATGGATCCGCCTCCGGCTCAGGGTGTACACTGCTAGGGAGGAGCTAACTTTTTTTATGTCTACTTAGTGTCAGCCTCCTAGTCACAGCAGCATACACCCATGGTCCTGTGTCCCCCAATGAAAGCGATAGAGAAAATGTAATTATTTCTTTTTTATCACTCCACGGTATAATATATTCTGTGAACACGTGTTTTGTCAATATGCTCACTGCGCTCACAGATGAATTCACTGAGGGATGTAGTTTGTAAAATAGGGTAATTTATGGGAGATTCTCTTGTTGTGGCTCCTCAGGGACTCTGTCAATGTGACATGGCATCCGCAACCCATTCCAGCAAAATCTAAACTCTAATGTGGCGCTTCTTTCTTTCTGAGCCTTGAACTTTGCCTGAAAAGTAGTTTCAGACCACATTTGGGGTATCAGCGTTCTCAGAATATTGACCCTGCAGTCTATTATGCAGTTTCTCATATTACTACTGTAAAAATGAGAGACTTGGGGCTAAAGTAACATTTTCAATAAATAAAAGGTAATATTTAATTGTCACGGCCCTAATTTATAAAATTCTGTGAAGCGTGTATAGATTCCAGATGGTCATCACACCCATGCATGAATTCATTAAGACAGGGCTGCCATCAGAGCATTACAACCGTGACTGGTGTACCGGGCCCGGTGAAGATGGGGGTCCCGGCCCGGGATATATATACACCAAGAGAGGCCTGGAAGGAGACATATATACAAGAAGGAAGACATATATACAAGGAAGGGAGCAAAAACAAGGATGAGGACATATATACCATAATGTGCCCAGAAGGGGCCCTGGAAGGGGACATATATAGAAGAAGGAGGATATATATACAAGGGAGTGGACAAACACCAGGATGGGGACATTGTACCAGAATGTGCCCAGAAAGGGGATATACATACAAGGATGGGATACATATACCAGGATGGGGACATAAATGCTAGGAAGGGGACAATAAACTAGAATGAGGACATACAGTGCCTACAAGTAGTATTCAACCCCCTGCAGATTTAGCAGGTTTGATAAGATGCAAATAAGTTAGAGCCTGCAAACTTCAAACAAGAGCAGGATTTATTAACAGATGCATAAATCTTACAAACCAACAAGTTATGTTGCTCAGTTAAATTTTAATAAATTTTCAACATAAAAGTGTGGGTCAATTATTATTCAACCCCTAGGTTTAATATTTTGTGGAATAACCCTTGTTTGCAATTACAGCTAATAATCGTCTTTTATAAGACCTGATCAGGCCGGCACAGGTCTCTGGAGTTATCTTGGCCCACTCCTCCATGCAGATCTTCTCCAAGTTATCTAGGTTCTTTGGGTGTCTCATGTGGACTTTAATCTTGAGCTCCTTCCACAAGTTTTCAATTGGGTTAAGGTCAGGAGACTGACTAGGCCACTGCAACACCTTGATTTTTTCCCTCTTGAACCAGGCCTTGGTTTTCTTGGCTGTGTGCTTTGGGTCGTTGTCTTGTTGGAAGATGAAATGACGACCCATCTTAAGATCCTTGATGGAGGAGCGGAGGTTCTTGGCCAAAATCTCCAGGTAGGCTGTGCTATCCATCTTCCCATGGATGCGGACCAGATGGCCAGGCCCCTTGGCTGAGAAACAGCCCCACAGCATGATGCTGCCACCACCATGCTTGACTGTAGGGATGGTATTCTTGGGGTCGTATGCAGTGCCATCCAGTCTCCAAACGTCACGTGTGTGGTTGGCACCAAAGATCTCGATCTTGGTCTCATCAGACCAGAAAACCTTGAACCAGTCTGTCTCAGAGTCCTCCAAGTGATCATGAGCAAACTGTAGACGAGCCTTGACATGACGCTTTGAAAGTAAAAGGTACCTTACGGGCTCGTCTGGAATGGAGACCATTGCGGTGGAGTACGTTACTTATGGTATTGACTGAAACCAATGTCCCCACTGCCATGAGATCTTCCCGGAGCTCCTTCCTTGTTGTCCTTGGGTTAGCCTTGACTCTTCGGACAAGCCTGGCTTCGGCACGGGTGGAAACTTTCAAAGGCTGTCCAGGCCGTGGAAGGCTAACAGTAGTTCCATAAGCCTTCCACTTCCGGATGATGCTCCCAACAGTGGAGACAGGTAGGCCCAACTCCTTGGAAAGGGTTTTGTACCCCTTGCCAGCCTTGTGACCCTCCACAATCTTGTCTCTGATGGCCTTGGAATGCTCCTTTGTCTTTCCCATGTTGACCAAGTATGAGTGCTGTTCACAAGTTTGGGGAGGGTCTGAATTAGTCAGAAAAGGCTGGAAAAAGAGATAATTAATCCAAACATGTGAAGCTTATTGTTCTTTGTGCCTGAAATACTTCTTAATACTTTAGGGGAACCAAACAGAATTCTTGTGGTTTGAGGGGTTGAATAATAAATGACCCTCTGAATAAACTTTTCACAATTTAAAAAAAAAATTAAAAAAAGAAATAAGATTCTTTTTTGCTGCAGTGCATTTCACACTTCCAGGCTGATCTACAGTCCACATGTCACAATGCCAAGTTAATTCCGAATGTGTAAACCTGCTAAATCTGCAGGGGGTTGAATACTACTTGTAGGCACTGTACATACCAGGAAGGGCCCAGGATAGGAACATATACATCAGGATGGGGACATATATACCAGGAAGGGGACATATATACCAGGAGGATATTATTCAGAGGGGCAATGTGTGTATGGGGGGGATAGTATACAGATGAGCAGTGTGTGGGGGGATATTATCCAGAGTGGCAGTGTGTGTGGGTGAATTTAAACAGAGGGGCAGTGTGTGTGTGTGTGGGAATATTATACAGAGGGGCAGTGTGTGAAGAGGGGATATTATACAGATGAGCTGTGTGTGTGGAGGGATATTACACATGTGGATAAATTTGTTGGTACCCCTTGTTTAATGAAAGAAAAAACAACAATGGTCACAAAAATAACTTGAATCTGACAAAAGTAATAATAAATAAAAAAAAAATCTATAAAAATGAACACATGAAAGTCAGACATTGCTTTTCAACCATGCTTCCACAGAATTTAGAAAAAAATAAATCAAGTTGTGTCCACTAATTAGCATCACAGGTGTCTATAATCTATAATAATATAGTAATAATAAAGGGCTACAGATACTCACTGTGCTGTTTGGTGACATGATGTGTACCACACTCAATATGTCTATGATCTTGTCCCTGACATCCTTAGAAAGCTCTTTGGTCTTGCCCATGTTGTAGAGGTTAGAGTCTGACTGGATTAATTGAGTCTGTGGACAGGAGTAAATATTTTATACAGTTGACAGTTGACTTTAATGCAGGTAATGAGTTGATGAGGAGTATCTAACTGGTCTGTAGGAGCCAGAACTCTAAATGGTTGGTAGGGGATCAAATACTTATTTCTCTCTGCAAAATGCAAATAAATTCATATAATTTATACAATGTGATTTTTCTGGATTTTATTTTGGATATTCTATCAGTCACTGTTAAAATTAACCTACGCTTAAAATTACAGACTGTTCATGTCTTTGTAGTGGGAAACGTACAAAATCAGCAAGGGATCAAATAATTATTTCCTTCACTGTACATGTTCTCAATGTTGGTGCATACTGGTTGTGGTTGACTCACTTGGGTATGCATGAGCTTTTCCTGTCTGTTTTTCTGTCCACAAATGTTCGATTGGGTTGAGGTCTGGGGACTGTGGGGACCAATCTAGCACCTCTACTCTTTTGTCATTGAACCATTTCTTCACTAGAGTGATAAACCTTGTGATGAGCAGACTTGTTGACTCCGATATTTTGTCTGGACATCCACCTCTTGGCATGTGAATGGATGGACGGACTTTATTTCATATTCTTCCAACTGTCATGCCACTCACATGATGTAGTTTTGTAATTTTCGTGGCCGAGAGACTGCTATGGAAGAGCTGCATGATGAGGTTTCTCTTTTCATGAGAAATCTTCTTCATGACTGCTCCTCGATTCAAACCAGTGACGTTTAGCTTGGGAATCAATCTAGTAACGCACTGAGTGATTAGGGAATGTGAGAACAGGTAGTAACTTGTAGTATACAGGAAGAAAAAAGATTATTCAAACACTAGAAGCAAAACAGTAACAATGCAGTTACATGATAATATTCTGCCTAACTAATCATTTGCTAAATTGTTGCAAGTCAATTTTATGTATGAGATAGATAAGATGATAGTCTATAAAATTAAGTTAGTCTCACGCTCAAAGTTGTAGTGGATGGTGAGATATAGAGCCTGAAAGTCAAAGTTTAAAACATTGTTACCCTTTTTCTTGTTAGTGTATACAGAGAACTTAGTGTCTCCTATATGATCTGTACTGCAGGGTCTTAGTGTTTCCTATGTGACAAAAAATATTTCAGTCTCAACATATAATGCTATAAGATGGATATACAGCAGTCTAAAGGGTGCTTTACATGCTGCGACATCGCTAGCGATTGCTAGCGATGTCGTGCGCGATTGCACCCGCCCCCGTCGTTGGTGCGATATGTGGTGATCGCTGCCGTAGCGAACATTATCGCTACGGCAGCATCATACGCACATACCTTGTCAGCGACGTCGCTGTGACCGCTGAACAATCCCTTCCTCAAGGGGGAGGTGCGTTCGGCGTCATAGCGACGTCACTGCGGCGTCACTAAGTGGTCAGCCAATAGAAGCGGAGGGGCGGAGATGAGCGGAACGTAACATCGCGCCCACCTCCTTCCTTCCTTCTTTTCCGGTGGACGCTGGTAAGGAGATGTTCTTTGCTCCTGCGGTGTCACACATAGCGATGTGTGGTGCCGCAGGAACGACGAACAACATCGCTACTCACCAGACAACGATATTTGGTTTTTGAACGACCTCTCCAACACCAATGATTTTTACCACTTTTGCGATCGTAGAAGGTCGCTTGTACGTGTCACACGCTGCGATGTCGCTAACGATGCCGGATGTGCATCACAAACACCGTGACCTCGACAATAAATCGTTAGCGATATCGCAGCGTGTAAAGCCCCCTTAAGTGTCTCCTATGTGATATATTTTGTACATGTTTTGCGTTTGTTTTGTTAAACTGAATTTACCGTACATGTTGCTGTGAGTGTTGTATATTTCACACAAATACTTTCTCCAGTTGTCTGTTATGCTGTAGTTATTATATGGAAAGTGAATGTGCTGGACATTTTTGGGGATTTTTAGTAGGTTGACCTTTACAAATCTCTACTGAATATGCACTAAATATAAATAAATATTTCATATTTAACAACAGTTTAGAAACTGCTATTGAAGATGACTATGTTATTAGTCCATGATTAGTGTGCCAAAGTAAAAAATAAAAAGAACACAAATCTGGTGGGCTTACATCATAATCTATGACTCTTTATTTTAATATTTACTGCCTTTATCAGTTCATAGTTGAATTTTTGCTATAATTTGCATATAAATATTGTAAAATTTATATAATATCAAGGTTGTGTTTTTGAAAAATAATATTGTTTCATTTTTGACAGATAAAAGTACCAGCAGATTAGAGACACATCTGATATTTTCAGATTTTATAGCACATGATCATAGTATTACACTGGGTCCTTATGAAGAATATGACAGCATCCCACATATGTATCCAACCCACCACAGTAAAGATTTATCATCTGATCTTTTTCAACAACTCTTATCTTCAGATTCATCGCGGACTCTTAAGCAAAACAAAATTAACAGAAGAGATGATGAACATCAAAGAGATCACACAAGAAAGAGGCCATATTCATGTTCGAAATGTGGGAAATATTTTACAAGAAAATCACATGTTGTTACACATGAGAAAATTCACACAGGGGAGCAACCATTTTCATGTTCAGAATGTGGAAAACGTTTTATAGAAAAATCAAATCTTGTTAAACATCAGAGAACTCACACTGGAGAGAAGCCATATTCATGTTCAGAATGTGGAAAACATTTTATACAAAAATCAAATCTTGTTAAACATCAGAGAATTCACACTGGGGAAAAGCCATATTCATGTTCAGAATGTGGGAAATGTTTTATAGAAAAACAGCGACTTGTTAAACATCAGAGAAGTCACACCATAGACAATCCATTTTCATGTTCAGAATGTGGAAGGTGTTTTAAAGCAAAATCAAATCTTGTTAAACATCAGAGAACTCACACTGGGGAGAAGCCTTTTTCATGTTGCCAATGTGAAAAATGTTTTAGGGAGAAATCAACTCTTATTAAGCATCTGAGCACTCACACTGGGGAAAAGCCATATTCATGTTCAGAATGTGGGAAATGTTTTATACAAAAACATCGACTTGTTGTTCATCTAAGAACTCACACAGGTGAGAAACCATTTTCATGCTCAGAATGTGGGAAATGTTTTACAGTCAAAGACCGTCTTGTTGCACATCAGAGAACTCACACAGGGGAAAAACCATTTATATGTTCAGAATGTGGGAAATGTTTTACAGAAAATAGAAATCTAATTAAACATCAGAAAACACACACTGGTGCCAAGCTATATTGATGTTCAGAATGTAGGAAATTATTTTATAGTTAAACACCTTCTTCACACATTAGAGAACTCATGTGTGGGAGAAGCCATTTTCAGGTTCATAATGTGGGAAATGATATACAAAGAAATTAAATCTTCTTGCATGTCAGATAACTCACAAGGGGAATAAGCCACTTTCATTAGAAAAAATGTTATGCACACACAACAAATCTTGTTAAACATGAGAGAAGTCACACAGGGGAAAAACATTTTCATGTTTAGTATGTGGGAAATGTATTGCACAGATATCAAATATTATTGCATATCACAAAACTCACAAATGGAATGTAAGGTGGCAGCCGGACAGGTGATGTATGTGTCACCGAGGTGGCAAGGCTCGGTGATGTATGACCCAAAGAAGCAGGTTCCAGCACCTATAATGGTAAACTGTATTTATTAATGGGCCTAGATTTTGGGTCCAGGTTTAAGGAATGGCCATTAGAGTTGGGTGGGTCCTGGGCTTAAGGAACGGCCATTAGAGCTGGGTGGCTCTGACTGTTCTGTACCCTCCAGTTCCAGGATTTGGAACTAGCAATAAAAGGCTTATTTGCAGTCTGGGAGTAAAGGTGAAATTACCTCTTAAACTTAAGTCTGAAGGAAATTAAAAGACTTGTGATCCTATGCAGACCTGTGTGTAGCATTTTCTGTTGCAAAGGGATGAGCCAGTACTGCTGACTTGACTACTTTGCTTGTTATACCTTTATGCCCAAGAGAAGACTGTTTTCTCTTTGTTTCTTGCTGATTTTAGAACTAGAATAAACCTTCCTGTTTTGGACCAAGCAAGTTTGTGACTGTGCCTACCTCAAGCACTGCCATAATGAGTAATCCCTTACAGGAAGAAGACATTTTCTTTTGAAAACCATTTTATTGTCAAATTGTACAAGAAAACAATACAAGAGTTATAGCTACGAGAGAAGGGAATGTACTTTACACTACTAACTGCTTAATAGTCAATGTAAGCAACTACGAATAAACATTTTCTTTTGAAAAATAAACAGGAGCTACTCTTCATGTCAATGTATCAATCATATGTATAAAATATTTCACATTTATAAACACAGTATAGCTTCATTTTAAAGATGTTGTCTAATGAGTTGCTCTTCTGGCCAACATGACATTGGTTATAGAGAGATGCATCAGGAGCATTGCTGAGTCAACCATCTGCAGCTGTCCTGATAACTAGAGATAAGCGAACCGATAAGGTTCGCCGAGCCTTGGTGAAGAAACCCTATGTTTGGCGAACAATTTGTCAATCCTTTTCGAAGCCCATTGCATTCAATGAAAGGTTAAAACTAAGGCAGAGAAAACACCTTTCTAGGTGTCAAAAAGCTTCCAAAACAACAATAATATGTTTTACAGTGCAGCCCCACTGTTTTGGCATAGCCATTAGCTTCCTAGACTATTGACATAAGAAATATTGAAGTGGACGAGAGACAGGTATAGGGCTGGTGCTCACAAAACCGCTGCCAGTACAGGCAAGACACAACTTGGAGACCAATGTTGGAGTCTTGATATTTAAAAACATTTCAGGCAGACACAGCAGGATAGTGTCATCAATTGCCCTCCCCCCCCCCCCCCATTTCCCCATAGTGTCTTTGCACATCAGTGAGGTATGGTCGATGCAACACACAGGATGTGGCCTGGCATTTTCATTTTAAAAATCAAAAGGTAGATGAGTGACAGGATCAGGCCCATTGCTCCCACACCTCTGCCAGTACAGACAAGACACAACTTGGAGACCCATCTTGGAGTCTTGATATTTAAAAACATTTCATGCAGACAGCAGGATAGGCTCTTTTCACCTATTTGTATAGTCTTAATCCATCATGCTCCAGGGTCTTGCCGAAAAAGCCATGCCACAAGTCCAAAAACCATCTGATCTTTCTCCTTCTACTGCTACTTCTCTCAGGCGATATCTCTCCTAATCCCGGTCCACCCCATGCTAACTTTACCCCCTTCCCCACCTCCCATAGAAACCCTTTTAATCTTATTAACAGTACTTGTACACCCTCACTTCCCTCTTTTAATTGTGCTCTCTGGAATCCACGGTCCGTATGTAACAAGCTTCCTTACATCCACAACTACTTTCTCAATAACTCTCTTAACCTGCTACCCCTCACTGGAACCTGGATTCAGGATTCTGACACTACTTCCCCTGCTGTCATTTCTCACGGCGGTTTACACTTTTCCCATTCACCAAGACCTGAAGACAGACATGGTGGTGGAGTCAGTTTACTCCTGTCCCCACAATGTACTATCCAGGTCATCCCCCCAGCTCCATCACTCTCATTCCCATCCTTTGAGGTCCACACCATCAGGCTCTTCCATCCCCTCTCCCTCAGAGTAGCGGTCATATACCATCCCCCAGGCTCACCCACCCAGTTCCTTGACCACTTTTCAGCCTGGCTGCCGCACTTCATGTCCTCAGAATTACCAACCCTCATCCTAGGAGACTTTAACATACCCATGAACAGCCCCTCCTCTCCATCTGCATCCCAGCTTCTATCTCTCACCACCTCCCTTGGCATCTTCACAGCTCTCATCCTCTGAGACACATGAAGATAGTAACACCCTTGACCTGGTCTTTATCCGCCTCTGCTCAATCTCTGACTTTGACAACTCACCTCTTCCCCTCTCCGACCACAACATCCTCTCCTTCAAGCTCACAATCCCTCGTCCATCTCAGCACACTCCCACCTATCACACATTCAGAAACCTACAGGCCAATGACTCTCAGACCCTTTACACTCATCACTGTCTCCTATCTCCTCACTTTCCTGTCCTGATCTAGCTGTAAACCACTACAATGACACACTCACAAGTACCCTAGACAAAGTAGCACCCCTCACCCTCAGAACTTCCAAACACAGAGTAAAACAGCCTTGGCTCACATCCCAAATTCGATTTCTCCAGCGATGCTCTAGGAGTGCCGAACGCCTATGGAAGAAAACCCGCACACCAGAAAACTTCATCCACTACAAGTTCATGTTAAGGACCTACAATTCTTCCCTACATCTCGCCAAACAGACCTACTTCACCACCCTTATTTCCTCACTATTCAACAATCCAAAAAAGCTCTTTGACATCTTTCACTCCCTCCTCAGTCACAAAGTACAGACCCCCACCACAGACCTTCATGCTGATGACCTGGCCTCGTATTTCACAGAGAAAATAGAAAATATCTGCCGAGAGATCAGCTCCCAGCCAACAAGCGTTGTGAATACCATCCCTCCCCATATCCCATCCAGCTCACTTTCAACATTTTACCCAGTCACAGAGGAGGAAGTCTCCAGGCTCCTCTCTTCGTCTCGTCCTACCACTTGCCCACCACTTGCCCTACTGATTTCTTTCCCTCACACCTACTCCAGTCCGTTTCTCCGGTTGTCAATACTCACCTAACTAAAATCTTCAATCTCTCTCTCTCTGTTCTGGTATCTTCCCCTCCTCCCTCAAATACTCTATCATTGTTTTATCGTCGGGGTCACGTTGTTAGTGATGCACATCCGGCGTCATTAACGATATCGCAGCGTGTGACACTTACCAGCGACCTTAAGCGACCTCAAAAATGGTGAAAATCATTCACCATGGAGAGGTCGTCCCAAACTCAAAAATCGGTAAGGGTTGTTTATCCATGTTGTTCATCGCTCATGCAGCAGCACACATCGCTATGTGTGTCACACCGCAGGAGCGAGGAATGTCTCACCTGCCGCCGGCCGCAATGCGGAAGGAAGAAGGTGGGCGGGATGTTACGTCCCGCTCATCTCCGCCCCTCCGCTTTGATTGGTCGGCCGCTTAGTGACGTCACGGTGACGTTGTGGTGACGCCGAACGTCCCTCCCCCTTGAGGGAGGGATTGTTTGGCAGTCACAGCGACGCCGCCGACCAGGTAAGTGCGTGTGACGCTGCCGTAGCGATAATATTCGCAGCAGCAGCGATCACACGATATCACATGGGCGACGGGGGCGGGTACTTACACGCTCGATATCGCTAGAAATTGCTAGCAATATCGTAGCGTGTAAAGCCACCTTTAGTCCTAGGCAGCAAGCCCGCTGTCTGGGTGTTATACTTGACACTGATCTCTCCTTCACCTTCCACATACAATCTTTTGCCCGCTCCTGCCGCTTGCACCTCAAGAACATCTGTAGAATCCGCCCCTTTCTCACAATGGAAACGATGAAAACCCTCACCTTGGCCCTGATCCACTCTCGCCTTGACTACTGTTACTCTCTATTAATTGGTCTCCCCCTAACTAGACTCTCTCCTCTACAGTCCATCCTTAATGCAGCAGCCAGGGTCACCTATCTAGCTAACTGCTACTCAGATGCCTCTGCTCTGTGCCAGTCATTGCACTGACTGCCCATATATCACAGGATCCAATTCAAACTGCTTGTTCTCACCCACAAAGCTCTCCACAGTGCGGCACCCCCTACATCTCCACCCTCCTCTCTGTCTATCACCCCACCCGTTCTCTACGCTCTGCAAATGACTTTCGACTAACATCCACACTAATTTGAACCTCCCACTCCCGGATCCAAGACTTCTTCCGAGCTGCACCAATCCTCTGGAACGCTCTACCCCAAGAAGTTAGGACGAATCACAACTTACTCAGCTTCAGACGCACCCTAAAAAATGTATCTTTTTAGGGCGGCCTAGCACACTCCCTAATCAAATCCAATTTACACAGTCCCTCTACAACTTCTTACAACATAACCCCACGTCAAACTCCATGGCACCCAAATGCATCTCAAGGTTCAGACCAATTGGTCCAGGAAGGCATTATCTATCCCCCATTTCCTTGAGATGGCTGGATTGTGATTGTAAATAAGCACTTGTACCTTGCCCCCCCCCCCCATATCTCATTGTAGATTGTAAGCTCTCACGAGCAGGGTTGTCTTTTTTTTCCCTCTAAATATTGTATTTTCTATAACTGTTACTTGTTTGTATATGTTCCTCCTGATTTGTAAAGCGCTGCGGAATATGTTGGCGCTATAGAAATAAAGATTATTATTATTATTAATAATCAATTGCCATTTCCCCATAGTGTCTTTGCACATTAGTGAGGTATGCTCCTTGCAACACCCAGGATGTGGCCTGACATTTCCATTTTTAAATGTGAGAAGACAGCAAGCATGCCTTTTGCAGGAGTGCATCCAGGCCTGGAATAGTGGCCTATAAATTTCTGTACAACCAGGTTGAGGATGTGAGCCATGCAAGGTACATGTGCGATGTCATCCAGGCATAGTGACGCCATCAGGTTTCCACCGTTATTGCACACAGCCTTCCATGGCTCCAAGTTCAGTGAAATAGCCATTGATGAAACTCGGCCTGGGCAGCAGTCCCCAACTCTGCAGCTATGTGACTGTTTTCCAGTGCATATTAATTTCAGCACTGCCTGACTGTGTTGACTTCCACACTGGATTAGGCCCAGCATTTCCATTTTAAAAACCAAGAGTTGCATGAATGACAGGATTAGGCCTCTTGCTCCAACACCCGTGCCAGTAGAGTCAAAACACAACTTGGAGATCCATCTAGGAGTCTTGATATTTAAAAACATTTCAGGCAGCCGGACAGTGGAATCAATTGCCCCCGCTCCCATTTCCCCTTAGCGTCCTTGCACAGCAGTGAGGTATGCTCCATGCAACATACAGAATGTGGCCTGGCATTTCCATTTTAAAAATCGAAAGGTGAATGAGTGACAAGATTAGGCTTGTTGCTCCCACACCCCAGCCAGTATAGAAGAGATGCAGTTTTGAGACCCTACTTGGAGTCTCCACATTTCCAAAAATTAAGATCAGACTACAGGAAAAGTGGCAACAGTTGTCACAGACTATAAATAGTCGAACGCTGCAACAAGGCCACAACCAACATTTCTACGTTAACCAGAGACCGCAAGATGACAGACAGGCATAGGGCTGGTGCTCCCAGACCTCTGGCACTACACAATCACCTAGTCTGCACAGTCTGGGACTGGGGTGGCAAATTCATTGGATATCCACAACTTGTTCATCTTTATGAAAATTAAGCAGTCTACTTTTTCAGGGTACATCTAGTTGCACTTATCAGTCAATACACCACCAGCAGCGCTGAAGACATGTTCTGAGAGAACGCTGGCTGCCAGGCAGACCAAAACTTCCAAGGCATGACTGGCTAGTTTACGCCACTTCCATTTTTAAAGACCTAAATGCAAAAGGGTCCAATCCTCCCCTTATGGCATCAATATTTAGCTTTGTGCGGGAATTGCCAACGTAACCGCCTCATCTTCCTCCTTCTCCTCATCTCCTGAGCTACTCAGCTATGTGCCTCTGGGCTCACACTAAGTGGGATCTACAACTTCATTGTCATGCTCTTTGTTGTTCCACTCCTCTTCCTTACCTGACTGACATCACAGGACAGTACATGTGCGCCTCAGGTATCTGAGTCTCATTATCATCACCTAGACCCTAGGGAATTTACGTCAGTTGATGAGGGTCGGGATCCTGCTCGGACCCTACTTCATCTGGGTCAGGATCCAACTGACAAAGATTTTGACAATCGGTGCAGAACTTTTCCTCCTCTTGAGTCTGGGAATTTTTTAGCAGACCTCATATGGGGATAGAATGTGTGCACAGCTCTGCAGACTCACCCATGTGTGGTTCACCACAGTCAGTTTGCTGTTTGGAGATATGTGACGTGGGTGGAAACAAGTGCAATTGGGGTGGCACCTCTGAGGAAAGAACTGTGTGTGATGTTGAGGTGCAGGAAGAGGCCACTTGATGCAGCACTTCCCATTCACTCTAGCACATGTTGTTTATCACACTAATTTGGAAGTTGAAGCAATGTGCAGCTGCCAAAGAAATTTAATGGAGTAGGCTGTTCAGTAACGGAAGTTGTTCTCATTTCTCTTGGGATATGATAAGCCGGTGTTTGCTCAATAGAGCTTTGACTAACATTAGAACGTCCCACACGTACACCCCGCCTATTTACCCTTCCACCATAACCTTGTCATGATTTACCACTCATGGTTGATGTAACCTTCCCCTTTGAAACAGATGTTTCACAACCCTACACCCACACCTGTCAGACACCTGACAAAATATAAATTCTTTATTTCTTGCCTGAGATGGCAATATTGGAAAAGCACTAAAAAGTACCAGTACCTAGAAATATGGTTCACTGGGTAATTTGGAGCATGCACTAATAAGATGCAATACCTAGAAATATGGTTCACTGGGTAATTTGGAGCACGCACTAAAAAGTGTCAAGACCTACTTAGCTAGTTCACTGGCAAATTTGGAGCAGACACTAATAAGTAACAATACCTAAAAATGTGGTTCACTGCGTAATTTTGAGCAGGCGCTAATAAGTCGCAATAGCTAGAAATGTGATTCACTGGGTAATTTGGAGCAGGCATTAATGAGTTACAATACCTAGAAACGTTCACTAGGTAATTTGGAGCAGGCACTAAAAAGTGCCAAAACCTATTTAGGTAGTTCACTGGCAAATTTGGAGCAGACACTAATAAGTAACAATACCTAGAATTGTGGTTCACTGGGTAATTTGGAGCAGGCACTAATAAGTTGCAATACCTAGAAATGTGGTTCACAGGGTAATTTGGAGCAGGCACTAATAGGTTGCTATACCTAGATATGTAGTTCACTGCGTATTTGGAGGAGGCACTGAAAAGTGGCAAGACCAATTTAGATAGTTTAGTAGCAAATTTAGAACAGGCACTAATAACTAACAATACCTAAAAATGTGGTTCACTGGGTAATTTCGAGCAGGCAGTAATAAGTTGCAATACCTATTTAGATGGTTCACTGGCAACTGTTTAGCATACACTCACAAGTAGCAATGCCTATTTATATCATGAAATGCCGATTTGTGGCACACACTTTTCCCTACACTGCACATCCATATTCTACACCAGGGGTCTCAAACTCGGCTGGGTGTATCGGCCACACAGAGGAAAAAAAATAATTTGGGGGGCCGCATTCTTTGCAGGACAAAGTGACATTTTTATTGGTACCATATATAATATATTTTATTGTTTTTTACACACCTTTGGATCACTGATTTTGAACATTTTCACTTGTTCATTAAAGTAAACGTGCACATTCTTTGTTTAAATATAAACTTTTTTTTATATTTTATTCCTTTCTTGTAACTAATAGTCTTACAATTAGCACTATATAGAAATTTTGACCAACATCTTTTAGTAATGTTCCCCATATTGTTGTAACGTGCCCATCCTTGTCCCCTTGTAGTATTGTACCCCATTCTAGTCCCCATCCCACAGTAATGTGCTCATCCTTGTCCCCATCCTAAAGTAATGTTCCCCATCCTTGTCCCCATGTTATAGTAATGTGTTCATCCTTGTCCCCATCCTATAGTAATGTCCCCAATCTATAGTAATGTGTCCATCCTTGTCCCCCATCTTATAGTAATGTTCCCCATCCTTGTCCTCTTGTAGCAATGTCCCCATCCTATAGTACTGTCCCCATTCTATAGTAATGTGCCCATCCTATAGTAATGTGCCAACCTTGTCCCCACCCTATAGTAACGTCCCCAGCATTATCCCTATTCTATAGTAATGTTTCCCATCCTTGTCCCCTTGTAGTAATGTCCCTATCCTACATTAATGTGCCCACCTTGTCCCCATCCTGTAGTAATGTCCGCACTATAGTACTGTGCCCATCCTATAGTACTGTCCCCACCTTGTCCCCATCCTTTAGTCATGTGCCCATCCTAGTCCCTATCCTACAGTAATGTCCCCATACTATAGTAATAATGTCCCCATTCAATAGTATTAGGCCCATCCTTGTAATGTCCCAATCCTATAGTAATGTCCCCATCTCATAGTAATGTGCGCACTTTGTCCCCATCCTGTAGTAATGGGTCAGCAGCTCCCCTCACCTTCCACAGACACCGGACTGAAGCTGAGGGGAGTGGTCTGCGGCCCCAGATCCACAGTGATTGGAGAGATCGGTCACAAGGCCGGTCTCTCCAATCAGAGCTGGGGCGGGTGAAGCACAGGTCACCCAGCTCCAGCCAATGATCAGGGCTACAGCTACACTGATCTTGGCTGGATTTCAATGTTTCAGCGATTTTCAATGGCTGAAACATTAGTGGCTGTGATTGGCTGAGCGGCGTTCGTCAGCCAATCACAGCCTCCGTAGGTCCAGGGAGGAGACACCACCCCTCCTGAGGTCCCCTCCTCCCCGAATCTAAGGTATTTGCAGCGATCGTAGCCATCGGGGCTGCGATTTCGCCATGACGTACTGAGTACGTCATGGGTCCTTAAGTACCAGGGAGCCATAACGTATCCAGTACGTCATAGGTCGCTAAGGGGTTAACGTCCAAAACACACACACACACACACACACACCATTCTTCTCACCTGTCCCGTGCTCCCTCAGCTGCCTCATCTCTGCTTCGTGCGGCCCCCAGGCCCCGTGCTGACAAAGCGCAGACAGTGGCTGCAGCCCCTGCACCTGCCGTGATAGTGAACAGGGGCACGGGCCTGGGGGCCGCACGAACTACCGTGAGGGGCCGCATGCGGCCCGCGGGCCGCGTGTTTGAGACCCCTGTTCTACACTATCGCTCTCCTATCTAGCTCAACTACCTATAATTAAACTCCTAGCTAAGCTAACTGTCTAGCAGCAGTTGCAGCACCTTCCCTAATCTGTAACATTTACAAAATAGCGCCGATGCCGCATGTCCTCACTTTGTATGCACAGGGACATGTGACTTAGGCAGCCAATGACACAAGCCCTGGTGTCTGAACCTTATGGATATTTGCTGTGCCGTGATTGGCTGCAGGAACATCCACAAATAAAGTTAAGAACAAAAAAAAGGCGCTGCTCCTCTGGCTTCTCCAGGGTCAACACCCTCTCTACTCACTAAACACATAACCCCGTTCATCACACAGCACCACAATCCTATCCAAAAGAATAACATGCTATTAAAAAAGCATTTTTGGAAAACGCAATCAGTTAGGCTAGTTTCACACTTGCGTTTAACGGCATCCGTTGCATTGCATTGTATGACGGATGCAACGGATGTGTTGCATATAGTGGCACAACGGATGCAACGGATCGTACAAAACAACGGAATCTGCTTTTTTTTTTTCTTTTTTTCTTTACAGTTTTACCGGCGGCAGACTATTGTGATCGATCAGCTGATCACAAGGCTGACGGGTGATCAGCTGATCGTTCACAATAGTCTGCCGCCGGGTGATCAACTGATCGTTCACAATAGTCTGCCGCCGGATGATCAGCTGATTGCTCACAGCAGCCGGTCGGCGGGTGATCAGCTGATCACGCACAGCAGCCGGCCGCCAGGTGATCAGTTAACCGTTCGGCCGCCGAGAATGTGTGCGGGGGGGCTGAGTGCGGGGTGGGTGGAGCCGAGTGGGGCCATGGCGCTGAGGACGTCA
Source organism: Anomaloglossus baeobatrachus (assembly GCF_048569485.1). Classification (NCBI taxonomy): domain Eukaryota; kingdom Metazoa; phylum Chordata; class Amphibia; order Anura; family Aromobatidae; genus Anomaloglossus; species Anomaloglossus baeobatrachus. The sequence continues at coordinate 508,259,923 of NC_134357.1, read as the reverse complement.
GTGCTGGGGACTGCATGGTTGGGGAAAGGAGAGTGTGTGTGTGTGTCTGTGTGTGTGCGTGTGTACATGTGGAGTGGAGTGCGGGAGGGGGCGGAGCCGAGTGGTGAAGTGTCGGGCTCTCTGCACACATAGCCAGGGTAAATATCGGGTAACTAAGCAAAGCGCTTTGCTTAGTAACCCGATATTTACCCTGGCTAAGCAAAGCGCTTTGCTTAGTTACCCGATATTTACCCTGGCTAAGCAAAGCGCTTTGCTTAGTAACCCGATGTGTACCCTGCTTACGTGTGCAGGGAGCCAGAGAGAGCTTGCGCAGCGCAATCCTAAGGATTCCGCTGCTCAAAAAACGTTACATGCTGCGTTCCTTCCACCCGGCGGAAGCAACGTAGTGTCGGCCAGCGGAAGCAACGCAGGTCCATTAGTCGCAATCCGTCGTCCATACAAGTCTATGGGAAGCAGCGGAATCCGTTAACGGATTCCGCTGTTTTCCAAAACGGCGGATTGCGACTGAAGGAAAGCAACGCAAGTGTGAAAGTACCCTTATTGAACAAAAGCTAACATTGTCGACTTTTGGGGAAAGTGCTCGTGTTACCGAGTTCGAGTGTAACATGCTAAAACTGGTATCAAATTTGAAATTGGCAAGCCTTTATCAAACAAGTTTACTCATCTCTACTGATAACATAGAGCATTGTCTACCCTCGTATGATATCAGGTCATCTTTGAGAGGTGGTTACCTAGTATTTTCAAACATCAGCTTTTGAAACTTATCCTTTTGTTTGGAAAATTTTTCTGATCCCAAGTGTTGATCAAAATGGATTGACCTCCAGAACAATTTGTTTTATTTTGATATAAAAACCATCTAAGCTGTTTTTGAAACCATTGATGGTTCCCTTGATGAAGAGTTCTTGAGAAAGGCTTTTCCATAGATTAAGGTTATCCATTCAACATTTTTCTTCAGATAGAGAGCCCCCTTATCTATTGAGGTGATTTTAAATGGAACAGATATCAGAGTTCTACATATTTTCAAAAGGTGTGAGCTTTAGTTATGAAATTAGTCAATTCCTAACGTTTTCATGACATCTGCCGTCAGGGCTGTATTTTGCCTTCGTGCTGCCCTAGGCACTTTAAGTGGTCGCGCCCCTTAGTGACAACGTAACACTATGAGTTTTCGCACACGACCTCTTTTTAAGGCAGATCTACTCTGTAAAACACTTGAAAAAGTATCAATGAGAAACGAAGGGCACTAACCCCCCCAATGGGGATCACCACAGGCACATCAAAACATAGCATGAGTATAAAATATTCCCACCACACCGTCCCCACTTATATACTGTGACTATCACACTGCCCCTAATAAACTACACACTGTCCTCCCTTATAAATTATATCCACCACACCTTCCTCGATTATGAAATATGATCTGCACATTGACCTCACATCATGCTGCCCCCTCCTCACAATGCCCCATGCATGCTGCCCCCTCCTCTCAATGTCCCATGCATGCTGCCCCCTCCTCTCAATGTCCCATGCATGCTGCCCCCTCCTCTCAATGTCCCATGCATGCTGCCCCCTCCTCCCAATGTCCCATGCATGCTGCCCCCTCCTCCCAATGTCCCATGCATGCTGCCCCCTCCTCACAGTGTCCCATGCATGCTGCCCCCTCCTCACAATGTCCCATGCATGCTGCCCCCTCCTCACAATGTCCCATGCATGGTGCCCCCTCCTCACAATGTTCCATGCATGCTGCCCCCTCCTCACAGTGTCCCATGCATGCTGCCCCTCTCCATGAGCTCCTAATGCTGCCTTCCTCTTTTCCATAATGACACCTCCATGCTGCCTCATTCATCAAACTAAAACCACCACACTAACGCTTATGCTGAGACACCCCTCCACACACACACACTACTCCACTCTTGATATTGACTCCCCTACATTGCTCCACTCCATACTGAGCCCACACATGCTGCCCCTTCTCCATAATGAGCTCCCAATGCTGCCCCCCTTTCATTCTGAGTCCTTACACTGCCCCCCATCGATTTTGTCATTGCACTATCCCTCAACCCTTGTCCTCTGTCTCTAGCATTGGCCCCTCTCTCCCATTCCCCCAGCAGCAGCCTCTCTCCTCCGTCTCCAGCAGCAGCCTCTCCCCCAGCATCAACCTGTCTCCCTCCAGCATCCCCCGAGCATCAGCCTCTCTCCCCCCAGCCTCCCCCAGCTTCAGCCTCTCTCCCCCAGCTTCCCCCAGCATCAGCCTCTCTTCCCCAGCTTCCCCCAGCATCAGCCTCTCTGAACCAAGCATCAGCCTCTCTGCCCCCAGCATCAGCCTCTCTTCTCCCAGCCTCCCCCAGCATCAGCCTCTCCCCTCACAGCCTCCCCCAGCATCAGCCTCCTCCAACATCAGCCTCCCCCAGCATCAACCTCCCCCCCCATCAGTCTCCCTCCTCTCAGTCTCCCCCAGCATCAGCCTCCCTCAGCATCAGCCTCCCTCCTCCGAGCCTCCCCCAGCATCAGCCTCCCCCCTCCTAGCCTCCCCCAGCATCAGCCTCTCTCCTCCCAGCATCCCCCAGCATCAGCCTCCCTCAGCATCAGCCTCCCTCCACCCAGCCTCCACCAGCATCAGCCTCCCTCCTCCCAGCCTCCCCCAGCATCAGCCTCCCTCCTCCCAGCCTCCCCCAGCATCAGCCTCTCTCCTCCCAGCCTCCCCCAGCATCAGGCTCCCTCAGCATCAGCCTCCCTCCTCCCAGCCTCCCCCAGCTTCAGCCTCCCCAAACATCAGCCTCCCCAAACATCAGCCTCCCCCCAGCATCAGCCGCTCCCAGCATCAGCCTCCCTCCTCCCAGCCTCCCCCAGCATCAGCCTCTCTGAACCAAGCATCAGCCTCTCTGCCCCCAGCATCAGCCTCTCTCCCCCAGCTTCCCCCAGCATCAGCCTCTCTCCCCCAGCATCAGCCTCTCTGAACCAAGCATCAGCCTCTCTGCCCCCAGCATCAGCCTCTCTTCTCCCAGCCTCCCCCAGCATCAGCCTCCCTCAGCATCAGCCTCCCTCCTCCCAGCCTCCCCCAGCATCAGCCTCCCCCAGCATCAGCCTCTCTCTTCCCAGCCTCCCCCAGCATCAGCCTCCCTCCACCCAGCCTCCCCCAGCATCAGCCTCCCTCCTCCCAGCCTCCCCCAGCATCAGCCTCTCTCCTCCCAGCCTCCCCCAGCATCAGCCTCCCTCAGTATCAGCCTCCCTCCTCCCAGCCTCCCCCAGCATCAGCCTCCCCAAGCATCAGCCTCTCCCCTCCCAGCCTCCCCTCCTCCTAGCCTCCCTCCTCCCAGCCTCCCCCAGCATCAGCCTCCCCCAGCATCAGCCTCCCCCAGCATCAGCCTCCCTCAGCATCAGCCTCCCCCAGCATCAGCCTCCCTCCTCCCAGCCTCCCCCAACAACAGTCTCCCTCCTCCCAGCCTCCCCCAGCATCAGCCTCCCTCAGCATCAGCCTCCCTCCTCCCAGCCTCCCCCAGCATCAGCCTCCCTCCTCCCAACCTCCCCCAGCGTCAGCCTCCCCCCTCCCAGCCTCCCCCCTCCCAGCCTCCCCCAGCATCAGCCTCCCCCAGCATCAGCCTCCCCCAGCATCAGCCTCCCCCCTCCTAGCCTCCCCCAGCATCAGCCTCCCCCAGCATCAGTCCCCAGTATCAGCCTCTCTCCCCCCACCACATGCGCAGATCTCCGGTCTGCATTAGAGACACCCCCACGCTCCTTATGAATCTTCAGCTCTGCGAGCACTTACCTGCTCCAGGGCCCGCCGTCATCTTCCTGGCTCATGTGAGTATCCTCTTCTGACACCGGCTTCCATCGCGGCGTCCTCTACGGCGTCCTGCTGTGAGCTCTACATGTGACGTCCACACAGCATTGGACGCAGCACAGAGGAAGGAGCTGATTGGAGCGCCTGTGACCACGGAAGTGCAGGCGCCGGCAGTTCCGAGGTCTATCAGCTCTCTGTGCCCTGCTGCCGCAGTTTGTCTGCATTCGCGTCTTAATTGATGTGGATACAAATAAATGGAGGTGCGCCTCTCCCCCCTCCCTCCTCCGAAAATACAGCGGATTTAATGGATGTTTAAAAAAAAAATATTTTTTTTTTACTGCTAGAAGGTGCCGCCCCCCCGCATCCTGCCGCCCCAGGCACGGGACCACGGGTGCCTAATGGTAAATACGGCCCTGTCTGCAGTAGATGTATGACACTGGGGGAAGTGCGTTTCTGTAAACCGCCGTACATGTCCGGCTCTACAATTGTGCTGACTCACAAGCAGAGCAGGCGATATCCCCAGCGGGAGTTATTTATGTGCCATAGCTGACACCCTGCAGTGACATCCACGATCGGTGCTAGCCCTGATCGCGGGCATTTAACACCTCTGCGATCTGCATAGCAAGGGAAGGGGGATCCCTCTCTGCTCTGATCAGCACAACACGATTGTGATCACATTGTGTTGACGGTTTCCATGGTGACCCTGGGCCGAATAATGGTATTGGGGTCACCCAGGTATGGTGACCAGTGATATCCTGTATGGAGCAGGACCTGAAACGCCTCTTGCCTATGTCTGATTTAGTGATATAATGACCTGCAACGTATAAGCAATTCACAGTATTAGATCAGCAATCAGATCAGAGAAAGTTGATGCCCTATTCTGAGAATAGGTGTAAAAAAAAATTAAAAAAATCTAAAAATAATAAATCACAAACCAAAGAATAATAACAAAAATATACCAATAAATATGTAAAAACAAAAAAGTACACGTCTGGTATTGCCGCATTCAGAATGACTTGCTCTATAACAGTTGCACTAGTTATCTCTTTCAGTGAACAATGTAAAAAAAAATGAATGTGGCAAAAGTTGCATAGCAATAAAAATGGTATTGCTAAAAACATTATCCTGTACCCCAAAAATGAAGCCCCCACTTCACTCATCAATACTCAAAATATTACGATGCAAAAACAATTATTTTTTCTGTAAAATTGTAGATTTGACACTTTGATACAATATAAAGTAATCAGTGTACAGCTTGTATAACTTTGTAAATATGTTGTTCCCTCTTAATAACTCAACACACAGCCATTAATGTCTAATACACTGGCAACAAAAGAGAGCACACTCCTAAATGAAAATGGCCAAATTGTGCCCAATTAGCCATTTTGTACCCATGTATCATTGACATGATGACTTTGGTAAAGCCAAGAACCAGGGCTCCTAAGCTGTCCCTTATCTCAGGGATACCGCTGATGGTTGAGATGCCTGAGTCTCCTTCCTAGCCCTGCACCTTACCAGCCCTGATCTGATTTCCAGGGAGGGACAGGATAGGAGTGTGCTTAAATAAAGACAGACAATGGAAAAAAAAAAAAGCCAAAACTCTGTCACACAACATGCACACACAAAGGTAAGGACAATAAGTAATTCAGGATGAACAACGAGAACAGGAAAAAAGCTACTAAACAAAAGGGGTAAACTCCACAACTGCTCCAAGCAATAGGCACAATTTAAGCCCAATTTTCACCAGAGAGTCTGGGACACCATCCCTAACAGACCAATATAGAATAATCTACAGCTGGCATTGGTAGAAGGATGGAGCAGATGTGGTAGGTCTTCTCACAACATGTGATTAAAGGAGCAAGTAGACTAGCAGAGATTAAGGGGTATTTTGCACGCTGCGACATCGCTACTGCGATATCATTGGGGTCAAATCGAAAGTGACGCACATCCGGCGCCGGTAACAACGTAACAACATGTAAAGCCTAGATGCGCTGATAAACGATCGCAAAAGCGTCGAAAATCGGTGATCTGTGTAGTGTCGGTCATTTTCATAATGTCGCACCAATAGGAGATACGATGTTGTTCTTCGTTCCTGCAGCAGCACACATCGCTTTGTGTGAAGCCGCAGGAGCGAAGAACATCTCCTTACCTGCCTCCACTGGCTATGCGGAAGAAAGGAGGTGGGCGGGATATTTACGTCCCGCTCATCTCCGCCCCTCCACTTCTATTGGCCGCCTGCCGTGTGACGTCGCTGTGATGCCGCACGACCCGCTCCCTTAGGAAGGAGGCGGGTCGCCGGCCAGAGCAACGTCGCAGGGCAGGCAAGTGCGTGTGAAGCTGCCGTAGCGATAATGTTCGCTACGGCAGCTATCACAAGATATCGCATGTGCGACGGGGGCGGGTACTATCGCGCTCGGCATCGCTAGCCGATGCTAGCGATGTTGCAACGTGCAAAGTAGCCCTTACTCTTGCTAGCCTGCCTATGAATCAGCACACAGCAGATCGACGCCAGAGTCTGCCTTTGTTGATCCCAGACACCAGAGAAATCATCAGGCGGAGTGTCAGAGTGCAATTTGAGTCCAATACCGCTATGACAGTCGGCAAAGTTTGCGCAAAGCTCTGTGTGTCAGTCAAGTGACTCATTAGTGTTACAAAGTCTCAGGAGTGAATGGGGAGTGTGTTAAATTTGGTGTTATCACTCACACACTTTCTCATACTGGTCACTGGAAACATGGTACCTCATGGCAAAAAAATTTCTGAGGATCTCAAAAAAAAAAGTATTGTTGCTCTACATAAAGACGGACAAAGTTATAAGAAGATTGCCAATGCCCTTAAACTGAACTGCAGCATTACCCATTAACAAAAGGGGCCCAGAGCACGAGACCGGGCAACGGCCATCAGAGTGACATTCCCATTTCTTACCGCCCTGGACCGAGCAACCTCTTCTCTGGGCACTACATGTACCCAGAACTGCTCATGGTTCTGAGTGCATATTGGACCTAACAGGTTCCCTTTAAGTCCCGCTGTCAGAGATTGACAGCGGGAATTTTGTTAACAGCTGAGGGCGGATCTCCGATCCACTCACTACTGTTAGGGGCACATGACAGCTCTGATGAGATCATCCAACATGTGCAGGGAAAGATGCGGGCTCAGTGTGTGAGCTCGCATCAAAGGCAGGGAGATGAGCCATGACAGACAAAACATATAATGAGTTGTAAAGATGGTAACACCCTTGACCTGGTCTTTTTCCGCTTCTGCTCAATCTCTCACTTTGACAACTCACCTCTTCCCCTCTCTGACCACAACATCCTCTTCTTCAAGCTCACAAACCCTCATCCACCCCAGCACACTCCCACCTATCACACATTCAGAAACCTACAAACCATTGACTCTCAGACACTTACAGACTCTCTACACTCATCACTGTCCCCTATCTCCTCACTTTCCTGTCCTGATCTGGCTGTAAAGCCCTACAATGACACACACAGGAGTACACTAGACCAAGTAGCGCCCCTCACCTTTAGAAAGGCCAAACACAGAGTAAAACAGCCCTGGCTCACATCCCAAACTCTATTCCTCCAGCGATGCTCCAGGAGTGCCGAACGCCTATGAAGGAAAACCCGCACACCAGAAAACTTTATCCACTACAAGTTCATGTTAAGGACCTACAACTCTTCCCTTCACCTCGCCAAACAGACCTACTTCACCATACCTCCCAACCGTCCCGGATACAGCGGGACAGTCCCTCTTTTGAGCCTTTGATCCCGAGTCCCGCCCGTGAGGCTGTTTGTCCCGTGGCTCCGCCCACCCACTGTAGCCCCGCCTCGCTGTTTCTCCCTTCTATTCATTACAGAGTCGAGCGCGCACCTTGAAACTCCTGTGACTGCTGCTGAGGTATGAATCACCCCCTGCAGCAGAGCCGACCCCCCCTGCAGCAGAGCCGCCCCCCCCTGCACCAGAGCCGACCCCCCCCTGCACCAGAGCCGACCCCCCCCCTCCCCCAGAGCGGACATCCCCAGTCCCGAAGCCTGCGTTTCTCTGCAGCTGTTCTCTGATTCCCCGTGTGTGGCTTCTCACTGCTGCAGACACACGGGGAATCAGGAAGCTGAGGAGAAGACCATGCAATCAGCACTTATCTCTCCTGCAGATAGCACTGGCCAGTAATAACCTATGCAGAGTGACATCTGCAGACTTCTATTAGCTTACCGATCAGTGGTCTCCTGCCTGTGGAGCTGCTGGGTCCTAGCTTCCCAACAGCTTCAGCTCTGCTTTATCCTGGCTCCCCTACCAGTTAAAGGGAACCTGTCAGCAGAAATTTCACAATAAAAATAAAAGATTCCCCTCTGCAGCTCCTGGGCTGCTTCTAGAAAGGTTCCTGTTGTTATTGTGCCCCCTTTGAGACCTACAAAAATACTTTATGAAGTCTTACCTTTTTGTATGCAAATGTGTTTTTATGGTCACGGGGGCGGGCTGTCTGGCGTCCGTTATTCCCCCTCCTGCCGCTTTACGCAGTCCCCCATTGCTCATTTACATACACAAGGACGCCTTCCTCATGTAACTGTCCTCCCGAAGTTTTGCCCCCCTGCCGCCTGTCTGTGCGGGCGCCCCCCTGCCGCCTGTCTGTGCGGGCGCCCCCCTGCCTCATTGTGCGGGCGCCCCCCTGCCTCATTGTGCGGGCGGCCGGCCGCCTCTCTGTGCGGGCGGCCCGCCGCCTGTCTGTGAAGGCGGGCGGCCGGCCGCCTGTCTGTGAAGGCGACCGGCCGCCTCACTGTGCGGGCGACTGGCCGCCTCACTGTGGCTGCCTGCGTGTCCGTGCTGGAGGCCCGCCGGCTGCCTGCGTGTCCGAGCTGGAGGCCCACCGGCTGCCTGCGTGTCCGTGCTGGAGGCCCGCCGGCTGCCTGCGTGTCCGTGCTGGAGGCCCGCCGGCTGCCTGCGTGTCCATGCTGAATGGGTGTGGATGGGGAGTGGATATGGGCGTGACTGTGAAATGGGTGTGGTTAGGGGGCGTGGCCTAAAAATTCGCGCCGCAAACTTTGTCCCTCTTTTCCTTCTTTAAAAGTTGGGAGGTATGCTTCACCACCCTTATTTCCTCACTAGCCAACAATCCAAAAAAGCTCTTTGACACCTTTCACTCCCTCCTCAGTCACAAAGTACAGACCCCCATCACAGACCTTCATGCTGATGACCTGGCCTCGTATTTCACAGAGAAAATAGAAAACATCCGCCGAGAGATCAGCTCCCAGCCAACAAGCGTTGTCAATACCATCCCTCCCCATATCCCATCCAGCTCACTTTACACATTTGACCCAGTCACAGAGGAGGAAGTCTCCAGGCTCCTCTCTTCATCTCGTCCTACCATTTGCCTACCACTTGCCCTACTGATCCCTTCCCCTCACCTCTACTCCAGTCCCTCTCTCCGGTTGTCACCACTTACCTAACTAAAATCTTCACTCTCTCTCTCTCTCTTCTGGTATCTTCCCTTCCTCTCTCAAACACTCTATCATTACTCCATTATTAAAAAAACCTTCTCTTCATCCGTCCTGCACAAGCAACTACAGACCAGTCTCCAATCTCCCCTTCATCTCCAAACTCTTGAAGCGCCAGGTCTACTCTCGCCTTACCCGCTACCTTTCCACTCACTCTCTTCTAGATCCTTTACAGTCTGGCTTCCGCCCTTTAGGCTATGTGCACACGTGTGCGTATTGCATGCAGTTGCGCTGTGTTCTGCACCGCAGCGTAACTGCATGCGTCCTGCGTCCCCAGCATAATTTATGAAGATTGTGCATGAGACGTGCGCACGTGGCGTATTGGAATGCAGCGATTCGGCTGCTGCCCGAAGCGTGCGTTCTAAGAAGTGACATGTCACTTCTTTCGTGCGCTTTGCATGCTGTCTATAGGGAGAGGCAGCATGCAGAGCACACGAATTCTGCAGGCACCAGGCGCTTCAGAACGGAGCTTTTCAGCTGCGCTCTGAAGCGGACCTTTTGTGTGCGGTGCAGAGCACACACGTGCGCACATAGCCTTGCACTCAACAGAAACTGCCCTTGTCAAAGTGACCAATGACCTATTGACAGCAAAACGTAACGGTGACCACTCTCTGCTTATTCTTCTTGACCTTTCAGCTGCCTTCGACACTGTTGACCACCATCTCATTCTCTCTATGCTCCATTCTATCGGCCTAAAGGACACTGTGCTCTCCTGGTTCTCTTACTATCTTTCTGGCCGTTCATTCAGTGTATCAATTGCTGGCTCCACATCTTCTCCTCTTCCTCTCATTGTTGGGGTCCCTCAAGGTTCAGTCCTTGACCCTCTTCTTTTCTCCCTCTACACTGCCCCAATTGGAATGACCATCAGCAGATTTGGCTTTCAGTACCATCTTTATGCTGATGACACACAGCTATACACCTCATCCCCTGAGCTCACCCCCGCTGTACTACAGAACACAAGCAACTGCCTGACTGCCGTTTGCAATATCATGTCTGCTCTCTATCTGAAACTTAACCTTTCAAAAACTGAACTTCTTCTTTTTCCTCCGTTCTCCAACCTTCCTAAACCTGACATCTCCCTCTCTATGCGTGGCACCACAATAACTCCTAGGCAGCAAGCCCGCTGTCTGGGTGCTATACTTGACACTGATCTCTCCTTCACCTCCCACATACAATCTCTTGCCCGCTCCTGCCGCTTGCACCTCAAGAACATCTCTAGAATCCGTCCCTTTCTCACAATGGAAACGATTAAAACCCTCACTGTGGCCCTGATCCACTCTCGCTTTGACTACTGTAACTCTATTAATTGGTCTCCCCCTAACTAGACTCTCCTCTACAGTCCATCTTTAATGCAGCAGCCAGGGTCACATATCTGGCTAACCGCTACTCGGATGCCTCTGCTCTGTGCCAGTCATTGCACTGGCTGCCCATATATCACAGGATCCAATTCAAACTGCTTGTTCTCACCCACAAAGCTCTCCACAATGCGGCACCCCCTACATCTCCACCCTCCTCTCTGTCTATCACCCCACCCGTTCTCTACGCTCTGCAAACGATTTTCGACTAACATCCACACTAATTCGAACCTCCCACTCCTGAATCCAAGACTTCTTCCGAGCTGCACCAAACCTCTGGAACGCTCTACCAAAAGAAGCTAGGACGAATCACAACTTACTCAGCTTCAGACGCACCCTAAAGACGCATCTTTTTAGGGCAGCCTATCACACTCCCTAATCAGATTCGATTCACATAGTCCCTCTACAACTTCTCACAACATAACTCCACGTCAAACTCCATGGCACCCAAATGCATCTCAAGGCTGTGGCCCACTGGTCCAGGAAACCATTATCTATCCCCCATGTCCGTGAGATGGCTGGATTGTCACTGTAAATAAGCACTTGTACCTTGCCCCCCCACCCCATCTCATTGTAGATTGTAAGCTCTCACGAGCAGGGTTGTCTTTTTTTTTTCCCTCTAAATATTGTATTTTCGATAACTGTGACTTGTTTGTATATGATCCTCCTGAATTGTAAAGCGCTGCTGAATATGTTGGCGCTATAGAAATAAAGATGATTATTATTATTAAGGGCTTAAAGACTCCTGTACTTGAATGTGGAGGGGGCAAATACTTTTTTCCATATTGTGTATAGACAGAATGACACACGGCTCCGCTCTGCACACCTTGTGCACACAGCTCTGCTCCGTACACGTCATACACACACGGCTCCGCTACATTCACACTGTAAATCCCTCCTGACCCCACACATAAACGTCCCCTCATACAGCACAGCAGAGTCCTGCACACGTCACGCTGAGGAACTGATCATGTGACCCCTGACTCCTCCCCTCCATATGACATCATCACAGGTCCTGTAAGCACAGAACAGCCATATACCGTCCACTATACTGATGCAAGGGGGGGCTTCACCCACCCCTGCACCCCCCAAAGCCTCTTTTGATATTACCCCCAGATCCCCGCTCCTATTATAAACAACTCCATGACCACCTGGACTTAGAAAAAGAATGTTGCTTCGTGGCATCAGCCATGTTGGCGGAGGCCCCGCCCCTTCTGGGCACATGGGCATGACGTCAGCAGAGGTTGCTCTGTTCACTGGGATTTAGACGTTACCATAATATATCCAGTGTGCGGCTCTGCAGGAGGAGGTATGTGGAGATTCCCCATTACTGGCCGCAGGGCCTGCCTTAGGCTGCTTTCACACATCCGGATTTTTGCTCTGCGGCACAATACGGCGTTCTGCAGAAAAACCGCAACCGGCTTTTGTAACGCCGGTTGCGTTTTTTTTTTGCATAGACTTACATTAGTGTCGTATTGTGCCGCAGGGGCTTGCGTTCGGTCCGGTTTTTGCCGCATGCGGCAGATTTAGCCGATGCCGCGGCCGGATCGAACGTTCCCTGCAACGTTTTTTGCTCCGGCAAAAAACACCGCATCCTGCCGCTGTGGCGCATCTTTCAATGCATACCTATGGAGGCCGGATGCGGCGCGATGCGGAAAAAAACGCATCCGGTCGCCGCATGCGTTTTTTTCCACTGCGCATGCTCAGTAGCATGCCGCAACCGGAAAAAACCGGACCGGCCGCATGTAAAAACTTATGCAAAGGATGCGGTGTTTTCGCCGCATCCGTTGCATAGTTTTCACAGCCGGATTGAGCCGCAGTGCTCAAACCGGATGTGTGAAAGTAGCCTTAGCCTTAATGGTGCCCTGTACAAAACTGCCCTTTGGTGCCCCCCACCTTACTAATTTTTTTTACCCAGTTTCCCAGGAAACAAATGAGGACCAGAGGCCATTTTTTTTTTTATATCCTAAGAAAATTGATCTCTTCAAATGTAGAATAAACTCCTCCAGATTTGTGCTGGAGAATCTGCTTCTCAAATCCACATTAATGTCACCACGTCTGATCTCGTTCTTATAGGGGTCTTCTGATCTCGTCCATTTGTGCTGTATCCCTGGATATTACATCATGGATGGTACATGCAGATCTCACAATGAGGCCACGTGTATCTGGAGAATGAGGCGCTGCCGCTCTTCGTATAAATCCCTGTACACTTGGATGGGAGTTCTGCATCTCTGGACTGAGAGCGGCGCACGTCATGGCCTCATTGGTGGCATCAGCATCTACTATACAAATCCTGAGGATAAATGTACAAGATGATACCAAACAATGCACGATGAAGCCGGTGGCCGATGCTGCGTGTATTCCAGACAAAAAAAGTCCAAAATACAGATGTTAAAGGGGAATGTACAAAATTAGAATAAACATCTCTGCTTTCTACATAATTAAGAGTCCTCGGGTTATATGTGTCACTGCCTCTCAGCTCCACTGACCTGAACACACTGAGGTACAGCACCACATACGCACCATAAGGACGGGGGGCACTGTGTATGTGTCGCTGTTTCTCAGCTCCAATGACCTGAACACACTGAGGTACAGCACCACATACACACCATAAGGACGGGGGGCACTGTGTATGTGTCGCTGTTTCTCAGCTCCAATGACCTGAACAGACTGAGGTGCAGTACCACATACGCACCATAAGGACGGGGGGGGCACTGTGTATGTGTCGCTGTTTCTCAGCTCCAATGACCTGAACAGACTGAGGTGCAGTACCACATACGCACCATAAGGACGGGGGGCACTGTGTATGTGTCGCTGTTTCTCAGCTCCAATGACCTGAACAGACTGAGGTGCAGTACAACACACACTATAAGGACGGGGGGGCGCTGTGTATCAGTTGCTGCCTCTCAGCTTCTCTGGCCTGAACAGACTGAGGTGCAGTACCACATATGCACCATGAGGACAGGGGGTGATTTGTATGTGTAGCTGTTTCTCAGCTCTAATGACCTGAACAGACTGAGGTGCAGCACCACATACACACCATGAAGGAGGGGCCCCTGTGTATGGAAGAACTATGGCATATATACCGCAATTCCTTTATTAACCAGTTTGGGCCCACACCTGCTGGTAATGTTGCAAAAAATTTTGTTGGAAAATTTGTAAGATAAATCCTCGCCGAATCATGATATTTTGCAGAACTTCATAATACACACCTAAGCTGCTGCAGAACCTCTTCATACATATCTGAGTTGCTGCAGAATCTCAAAATACACATCTCAGATGCTGCAGAACCTCATTATACACATTTCAGATGCTGCAGAATCTCATAATACACCTCAGCTGCTGCAGAACCCCATAATACACATCTCAGCTGCTGCAAAATCTCATAATACACCTCAGCTGCTGCAGAACCCCATAATGCACATCTCAGCTGCTGCAGAACCGCATAATACACCTCCAGCTTCTGGTGATGCATTACATTGATAGAATGGCCTTCATACCTACACTAAACCATTCCATGTGATGTGCAGACGTAAGTGACGCCATGTCATGTATAAGACTCCAATGTTATTTTGCTACAAGATAAGGAATCTGACAGCTGATTCCTCCTGCACAACCCCCGGGTGTAAGGAATCGAATACTGGCTTCATTACTGCAGTCGTGTATATTTTACTCTGATGCTGCTGCGTTTCAGATAAAATATAAATGTAATATCTGGCCAGGGACAATGCCCAGGTGCCGGTCCTTGACGGCTTCTCCCTGCTCTGCTTCCCTGGACTGACCAGTGTCTCCCCTGTATGACATTCTGCACATTAGCCGAATCCCCAAAGTGTATAATATACGGTTAGGATTTCATTTGCCAATTTGAGTGGTCATGTGATCTCTCACCAGTGATTTGCGGACTGGGGGTCATCTGCTGAATGACGTCTCCTCCTGCTTCTCTAATTGTTATAATTTTCAATTTGAGAGAAACAGGAGGAGACGTCATTTGGCAGATGAACACACATTGCAAATCACATGTGAGCGATCAGATGACGCCCACTCGAATCAGCAAGTGAAATCCTAACAGAGCACATATTACACACCTTTAGGATATGGCAGGTCAATATTCAGAATTACATTACATTACACACTATACGTGACAGGTACAGGGCATATGTAGGGTGTATAATAAATATATATATATGTATCTATTACCCCCTACACATGCTCTGCACCCCCTCTGACTGCAGCTGCAGGGCCCACTGGCATCACGTCACAGGCTCTGCCTGATGTCATTACACTTATCACAGCTGCAGAGTCAGTGGCCATCCGCTCCTAAATGGTGTTCAACCATACATCCAAGGAAATAGCAATGGCCACCATCACCCACAGGCCCAGTCGTTTTGCCATTGCATAAATTACACCATATACATGACACACATACATAGATACTATATAAAAGATAGATAGATGCAGGGTCGGACTGGGGTGTCTGGGGTCCACAGGAGGAGTTAACTCTAGAGGCCACACTACAACTATATGTAAATACATGCAAGAGCCCCCACGCAGCCTCCTACGCACAGCAGGAGCTCCCACGCAGCCTCCTACGCGCAGCAGGAGCCCCCACGCAGCATCCTACGCGCAGCAGGAGCCCCCACGCAGCATCCTACGCGCAGCAGGAGCCCCCACGCAGCCTCCTACGCGCAGCAGGAGCCCCCACGCAGCCTCCTACGCGCAGCAGGAGCCCCCACGCAGCCTCCTACGCGCAGCAGGAGCCCCCACGCAGCCTCCTACACGCAGCAGGAGCCCCCACGCAGCCTCCTACGCGCAGCAGGAACCCCCCACGCAGCCTCCTACGCGCAGCAGGAGCTTCCACGCAGGCTTCTGTGCACAGAAGTGGCCTAAACATAGCATCCTATATACAGCAGGGGCCCCCCACATAGCCTCTTCTATACAACAGGAGCCCCCACAGATCCCATATAGACATAAAAAAAGCAGTGGCCTCCACAAAGCCTCCTATATATAGCAGGTCCTCCACATTGCCTCCTATATACAGCAGGGGCCCCCACATAGCCTCTTATATATAACAGAAGCCCCCACAGATCACATATAGACATAAGAAAAGATTATACTCACCTAATCCTGATTCCAAGCACCGCAGCCTCCGTCTTCTCTTCTATGGTGGCCTGCAGAGGCAGCACGATGCAATGATGTCACTGCGCTCGTGGGCATATGGTCTCCTAAGCCACAAGTCTGTAGCGATCTGGGGCTTAGGAAATGGGCAGTGATACAGCATGGAGCTCTTCCTCCTTCCTCCATCCTCTGTCACAGGATTGAACTGTATCGGGGCAATGTGATGCAAACACAGTTCAATGCGGTGGTTGCAGAAGATTTGGGGCTTCGGGCAACAAGTTCTGGGCTGGAGCCCCGAATCTTTGATGCCAGCGGCGCGCCTGCTGTCAGGTCCCTTTTATGTCCAGTTGAAGAGCCCACTGGGGCATTGACCAGTGTCTAAGTGTGCCAGACCGATACTGGATAGATGATAAATAAATAGACAAATACATGAGAGACAGAGAGATCGATAGACAGATAATAGAGCGATAGATAGATTGTAGACACAGACAGAACCACATATATAATAGAGAAATAGATGGACAGACAGGCAGATACTGTATATAATAGAGAGATATATAGATAGACAAGATAGAGAGCTGGAGGGATAAACAGATCGATAGACAGATAGACAAGACAGATAGATAATAGATGATAGATAATAGAGATAGATAATAGGTAGATAGATAAAAGATATGTCGCGAGCGGAGGGGCCGCACTCGCTACGCTCGGGTCCGGGGCTGCTGCTGCTCGGTGGCTCGAGGGGTGGGCCGGACCCAGGGGACTCGAGCAGCGCTCCTCGCCCACGAGTTAAAAAGGGGTGGTTTGTTTGGGGAGATAGTCCGTGACGCCACCCACGGGTCGTGGGGATAATGGGCACCCCTGCTGCTGGTGACGGGGATCCCGGGAGCGATGGCAGGGAGCAGCTAGGATGTTGGTTCCCCCTCCGTGGGTAGGGGTTGGTGATCCCGGGGCCCGGTGGTGGTACAGGGAGGCAGGGTAGCTAGGGTGCAGGGTTGCGGAGGCAGCGCGGCGCGATGCCGGATGGCACTGTTGTACTCACTCAGGCACAAATTCACAGAGTCTCTGTTAAACCAAACGGCTGGATGGACGGGTCCCGCAGCCGGCTGCAGTGTTTTTGCTCTCCCCGGACAGGTTGATGGTGGCTGTCTTTCCCTGCACCTTTGCAGAATGTGTTGACTCCGATGGTTTCCCAACGGTAGTCCGCTCCCCGGCGTGTATGTACTGAAGGAGCCCATTTTGCCCGCAGGCGCTGGCCCTTGGATCTCTAGCCTATGGCGGTGGCTTTTTATCCTCACTGTGTGGACGGTTGCCTTCTGTCGGGTCTTGGGTGTTAGGGAACCCCTGGGGTTCCGGTCACTCTCGGATTTGACCGTTGTCGGCGGCTTCTAGCCTGGTCGGGGTCTGATGACCCTGCCTTTGTGCTTGGTACAGATCTGCTCCCCGGTTCGGTACCGGCGGGCCACCGCCCGTCCCCAGTCCTACGGTTCCGCTGACTTGCACCACCTCCTGCAGACGGCCACCACCGTCTGCCGACCTTGCTGACAGTGCTTGGGCTCCTACCCAGACACTAACAGTTTCTCTCCTGTCACTTTGAACTCCAAAACTCAACTAACTGCTTTTTCCCGCCTCCAGGCCTGTGAAGTCATCGGTGGGCGGGGCCAACCGCCTGGCTCCGCCCCACCTGGTGTGGACATCAGACCCTGGAGGAGGCAACAAGGATTTTGTTTGACTGATGTAGACTATCCAGGGGAGGGGGTGTGTGTGATGTTGTGCTTGTGACTACCTGGCTAGTCCAGGGCGTCACATTCCCCCTTGGTGAAATGCAGACCGTCCGCGGGCTGCCCATCCATCACCGGTTTTATTTCTGAAAAATATAAGTTAACATAGAAAACATATAACAATAAGCATACTTTTAATTCTTCCCTTACGGGAGGCTTTTCTCTTAAACGTTACTAACGGTATAAACATTTTTATTAATAACGGACGGGTTCATGTTCCTCCGCTTCCCCACCCAAGCAACCTACACCTTGATGCTGCCCCTAAGAAACGGAAGCAGGAACTCTGTTCCGGGTCACCCAAGCGGGAACGGGTACGGTATCTCGCACCCGGCTGTCATTTCAGGGGACCCCACGTACAGGGGGACCCCTGACCCCCGGAGGATGGCCACCGGTCCTGGTGGTGGCCGGACCCCAGCCTTCTCTGCTGCGGGTCCTTCCTCCAATCTGCCTCTCCGGAGGCGGTAACTGAACACAGCCCAACAAATTATTTACAAGGCCACAAGTTCGTGGTTGGCCTGCAAGTTCTCGGCCTTGTCTCTGGAAGGGGGGGTTAGTAGAAACACACAAAGTCCCTACGGGAACAACTTTCTTCTTTACGGACGTCAATCAGGTGAAGTATTCGGGTAATTGGTGTTCATTCATTCATTAAAACGGTAACATGGTGCTGATGGTCCCAACGGGGACAACTGGGTTGCAACGGAGGACCGCTGCCTTACTTGAGGTCGCCTTCCTCATACGCCTCCTCCAACTCTACATCCGGACGGTACGGTGGGGGAGGGGACTGGGACCGCATCTGGACACCGCAGCCTTCCCTCTGCTTCACATCTAGGGCAAACCAGCCCCTCTCCCCGCAATGTCGTGTGTAGGTCACCAGGTCGCCCGGTTGCAGGTCACGACCAGGGTGACCCGTTGAGAGGTTGGAATTGACATCTCGGCATGCCACAAATATTTCGGCCTCCAGGCCCAGGTCGTAGATGAAGCCATATCTACGTTGAAGGTCAAACCGTCTGACCTGGCCCTCGTAAATCGGGCCCCGCACCTGGAAAGTGGCGTTGCGGAGATTGTCCTTCTCTTTTATAGTGCGTGCCAGCACTTCGGCCCTCTGCTGCTCTCTGGCGGCAATCTCGCGGCCCAGCTGGTTCGGCTCTCTGTCCCAGTAAGGGGCGTCTGCACGCCCCTGCGCGCGGGTCGGGCCCCGCTGGACCTCCCCCACACCGGCCACGACCGGTATCTTCTTTGGGGGGTCCTGCGGTGAAGCGGCCTGGAATGCTGCCTTGCAGCGGCGACCCGGAGCAGCCTCAGCCGAGGCGTGGGGTTTAGGGACAACAGGCCTCACCTGCAGGGCCTTCCTGCTCACGGCTTCCACTTCTTCCGTAGCCGGACGGACTGCAGGGGCTGGGACTGTCTTGGGTGCGGCCA
Organism: Anomaloglossus baeobatrachus; assembly: GCF_048569485.1. NCBI lineage: Eukaryota > Metazoa > Chordata > Amphibia > Anura > Aromobatidae > Anomaloglossus > Anomaloglossus baeobatrachus. The sequence goes on along the minus strand of NC_134357.1, from coordinate 508,240,989 downwards.
CTTCCGGGGCCGACGGCTTCTTTTCACGGACGGGCACCTCCCGCGGGATCTTCGACGGCAGCGGGATCAGTGCGAGTCGCTCACGGGTAACGCCTACAGGCTGGTCCTCTAGGGCGGACGAGTTGAACTCCGCTACCGGTGTTGGGGGCAGCAGACCTAGTGGCGGGGCAGCAACAACCGATGCGGATGGCGGGGGAGGCAGCAGGGTGAACGGACGCAGCCCGGGCCCCTCAGCCGCAGCGACCGGTCCTTCAAGGACACAGGGGCGTGGGTCGCTTACCCGCTCCTCCAGCACTGTCTCCACCTTGCGTCTCCGCACGGCCGCCGCTACTTCCTCCATTTCGGCCACCCATCTCTCCATTAGGAATCGGACTTGGGCCTGCAGGCGGCAGCACATCTGCGCGGTTCGGGCCTCCACCCACGCCGCTGTTCCTGGCGTGGGCTCTAGCACTTCCTTCTTCTGGGGGCGGGCCCTCACTTTCGCGCCCTCCCTGCTCGGGGAAGACGCTCGAGCGGGAAATCTTCGCGCCCAAGATGGCGGAACTTCAAATTTTTCGGCCGGACGCCGCCGGCGGGGACTGCAAAGCGCATTTCTACCGGTAGGTAGATTGGTTCTATCCTGTTCGTGACGCCAAGTTGTCGCGGGCGGAGGGGCCGCGCTCGCTACGCTCGGGTCCGGGGCTGCTGCTGCTCGGTGGCTCGAGTGGTGGGCCGGACCCGGGGGACTTGAGCAGCGCTCCTCGCCCACGAGTGAAAAAGGGTGGTTTGTTTGGGGAGATAGTCCGTGACGCCACCCATGGGTTGTGGTGATAATGGGCACCACCGCTGCTGGTGACGGGGATCCCGGGAGCGATGGTAGGGAGCTGCTAGGATGTTGGTTCCCCCTCCGTGGGTAGGGGTTGGTGATCCTGGGGCCCAATGGTGATACTGGGAGGCAGGGTAGCTGGGGTGCAGGGTTGCGGAGGCAGCGCGGCGCAGTGCCGGATGGTACTGTTGTACTCACTCAGGCACAAATTCACAGAGTCTCTGTTAAACCAAACGGCTGGATGGACGGGTCCCGCAGCCGGCTGCAGTGTTTTTGCTCTCCCCGGACAGGTTGATGGTGGCTGTCTTTCCCTGCACCTTTGCAGAATGTGTTGACTCCGATGGTTTCCCAACGGTAGTCCGCTCCCCGGCGTGTATGTACCGAAGGAGCCCATTTTGCCCGCAGGCGCTGGCCCTTGGATCTCTAGCCTATGGCGGTGGCTTTTTATCCTCACTGTGTGGACGATTGCCTTCTGTCGGGTCTTGGGTGTTAGGGAACCCCTGGGGTTCCGGTCACTCTTGGATTTGACCGTTGTCGGCGGCTTCTAGCCTGGTCAGGGTCTGATGGCCCTGCCTTTGTGCTTGGTACAGATCTGCTCCCCGGTTTGGTACCGGCGGGCCACCGCCCGTCCCCGGTCCTACGGTCTAGCTGACTTGCATCACCTCCTGCAGACAGCCACCACCGTCTGCCGACCTTGCTGACAGTGCCTGGGCTCCTACCCAGACACTACCAGTTTCTCTTCTGTCACTTTCAACTCCAAAACTCAACTAACTGCTTTTTCCCGCCTCCAGGCCTTTGAACTCCTCGGTGGGCGGGGCCAACCGTCTGGCTCCGCCCCACCTGGTGTGGACATCAGACCCTGGAGGAGGCAACAAGGATTTTGTTTGACTGATGTAGACTATCCAGGGGAGGGGGTGTGTGTGATGTTGTGCTTGTGACTACCTGGCTAGTCCAGGGCGTCACAGATAGACATGTGGATAGATAGATAGATAATAAATGTATAGACAGACAGACAGCCAGAATGGATGTATAGATAGACAGCCAACCAGAATGGGTGTATAGACAGGCAGACAGCCAGAATACAGACAGCCAGAATGGATATATAGACAGACAGCCAGAATATAGACAGCCAGAATGGATATATAGACAGACAGCCAGAATATAGACAGACAGAATGGCTATATAGACAGGCAGAGAGCCAGAATACAGACAGCCAGAATGGATGTATAGACAGCCAGCCAGCCAGCTAGAATGGATGTATAGACAGACAGCCAGAATGGATGTATGGATGTATAGACAGACAGAATAGATGTATAGACAGACAGACAGAATACAGACAGACAGAATAGATGCATAGCCAGCCAGTCAGCCAGAATGGATGTATAGACAGCCAGCCAGAATGTATGTATAGACAGCCAGAATGGATGCATAGACAGCCAGCCAGAATGGATGTATGGATGTATAGACAGACAGAATGGATGTATAGACAGACAGACAGAATACAGACAGCAAGAATGGATGCCTAGACAGCCAGAATGGATGTATAGACAGACAGCCAGCCAAAATGGATGTATAGACAGACAGCCAGCCAAAATGGATGTATAGACAGACAGCCAGCCAGAATGGATATATAGACAGCCAGCCAGAATGGATGTACAGACAGACCGGCAGAATACAGACAGCTAGAATGGATGCATAGACAGACAGACAGACCGAATACAGACAGCCAGAATGGATGTATAGACAGCCAGCCAGCCAGAATGGATGTATAGACAGACAGACAGAATACAGACAGCTAGAATGGATGCATAGACAGAATATAGCCAGCCAGAATAGATGTATAGAAAGACAGGCAGGTAGATACCGTGTTTTTCCAAAAATAAGACACTGTCTTATATTTTTTTTGCCCCCCAAAAAAGCGCTAGGGCTTATTTTTGGAGGAGGTCTTATTCTTGGAGAAACACGGTTGGGGGTAAGTTTACCCCCCAAAAAAGCAGACCCCCCACTTCCCAGGAGACTCATACTCACCAGACCCGGACGTCTGCGTGGTTCCCAGGTCCTCCTGTGATCTCCGGTCGGTGCTGCACGCTGTCCTACCCTGCTGCTAGCTGACATGCTGACACACACAGAAGATCCCAGACACACACAGCAGATCACACACACACACAGCAGATCACAGATATACACAGATATACACAGATCACACACAGCAGATTGCAGGCACACACAGCCGATCACAGATACACACAGCCGATCACAGATACACACAGCAGATCGCAGATATACACAGCAGATCGCAGATATACACAGCAGATCACACACAGCAGATCGCAGGCACACACAGCCGATCACAGATACACACAGCCGATCACAGATACACACAGCCGATCACAGATACACACAGCCAATCACAGATACCATACCTCCCAACTTTTAAAGAAGGAAAAGAGGGACAAAGTTTGCAAATTCGGCAAATTTTTAGGCCGCACCCCCTAACCACACCCATTTCACAGTCACGCCCATATCCACTCCCCATCCACACCCATTCAGCATGGACACGCAGGCAGCCGGCGGGCCTCCAGCATGGACACGCAGGCAGCCGGCGGGCCTCCAGCATGGACACGCAGGCAGCCGGCGGGCCTCCAGCATGGACACGCAGGCAGCCGGCGGGCCTCCAGCATGGACACGCAGGCAGCCGGCGGGCCTCCAGCATGGACACGCAGGCAGCCGGCGGGCCTCCAGCATGGACACGCAGGCAGCCGGCGGGCCTCCAGCATGGACACGCAGGCAGCCGGCGGGCCTCCAGCATGGACACGCAGGCAGCCGGCGGGCCTCCAGCATGGACACGCAGGCAGCCGGCGGGCCTCCAACATGGACACGCAGGCAGCCGGCGGGCCTCCAGCATGGACACGCAGGCAGCCGGCGGGCCTCCAGCACGGAGACGCAGGCAGCCACAGTGAGGCGGCCGGTCGCCCGCACAGTGAGGCGGCCGGTCGCCTTCACAGACAGGCGGCCGGCCGCACGCACAGACAGGCGGCGGGGGGGGCGCCCGCACAGACAGGCGGCGGGGGGGGCGCCCGCACAGACAGGCGGCGGGGGGGCGCCCGCACAGACAGGCGGCGGGGGGGCGCCCGCACAGACAGGCGGCGGGGGGGCGCCCGCACAGACAGGCGGCGGGGGGGCGCCCGCACAGACAGGCGGCGGGGGGGGCGCCCGCACAGACAGGCGGCGGGGAGGCGCCCGCACAGACAGGCGGCGGGGGGGGCGCCCGCACAGACAGGCGGCGGGGGGGCGCCCGCACAGACAGGCGGCGGGGGGCGCCCGCACAGACAGGCGGCGGGGGGCGCCCGCACAGACAGTGCGGCCGGCCGCACGCACAGACAGTGCGGCCGGCCGCACGCACAGACAGGCGGCGGGGGGGCGCCCGCACAGACAGGCGGCGGGGGGCGCCCGCACAGACAGGCGGCGGGGGGGGCGCCCGCACAGACAGGCGGCGGGGGGGCGCCCGCACAGACAGGCGGCGGGGGGGGCGCCCCCCCCCCCCCCCCCCCCGCACAGACAGGCGGCGGGGGGGCGCCCGCACAGACAGGCGGCGGGGGGGCGCCCGCACAGACAGGCGGCGGGGGGCGCCCGCACAGACAGGCGGCGGGGGGCGCCCGCACAGACAGGCGGCGGGGGGGCGCCCGCACAGACAGGCGGCGGGGGGGCGCCCGCACAGACAGGCGGCGGGGGGGCGCCCGCACAGACAGGCGGCGGGGGGGCGCCCGCACAGACAGGCGGCGGGGGAGGCGCCCGCACAGACAGGCGGCGGGGGGGCGCCCGCACAGACAGGCGGCGGGGGGGCGCCCGCACAGACAGGCGGCGGGGGGGCGCCCGCACAGACAGGCGGCGGGGGGCGCCCGCACAGACAGTGCGGCCGGCCGCACGCACAGACAGTGCGGCCGGCCGCACGCACAGACAGTGCGGCCGGCCGCCCGCACAGACAGGCGGCGGGGGGGCGCCCGCACAGACAGGCGGCGGGGGGCGCCCGCACAGACAGGCGGCGGGGGGGCGCCCGCACAGACAGGCGGCGGGGGGGCGCCCGCACAGACAGGCGGCGGGGGGGCGCCCGCACAGACAGGCGGCGGGGGGGCGCCCGCACAGACAGGCGGCGGGGGGGCGCCCGCACAGACAGGCGGCGGGGGGCGCCCGCACAGACAGGCGGCGGGGGGCGCCCGCACAGACAGTGCGGCCGGCCGCACGCACAGACAGTGCGGCCGGCCGCACGCACAGACAGGCGGCCGGCCGCACGCACAGAGAAGCGGCCGTCCGCCCGCAGAGACAGGCGGCCGGCCGACCGCACAGAGAGGCTCCGGCCGGGGGGTGGGGGGGGGGAGGGAGGGAAATCAGCGCTGGGGAGATTCAGTTTACATACCAGCAGCAGCACAGCGCTCCTCTCTGTTATGCCACGTCTACTAGGATGGTAGGAGGGAAAAGCAGTGAGGCGGGGAGAGAGTGGGTGGCGGAGCCCGGGAGACGGCCGTCCCACCCGTGGCAACGGGACAAACAATGTAAGGCTACATGCGCACGCTGCTTTTTTTCCTGCTTTTTTGCTGCTTTTTTGGCTGCAGTTTTGTCAGCAGAACTTTCTGACATCTGACTTCCCAGCAAAGTCTATGAGAAGTCAGATTTGTCATGCGCACACTGCAGTTTATTTGTCAGCGTTTTTTTTGTCAAAAGTTTGTGACAAAAAAAATGCACCATGTTCATTCTTCCTGCGTTTTTGTCAACATTTGTCAACCATTGAATTCAATGAGGGCATCAAAAACGCAGGAAAAATGCATGCTAATCAAAAGTGGTGCATTTTACCTGCCTTTTACCTGCGTTTTTGCTAGCAAAAACGCAGGTGATTTGTCAGGAAGTGAGGTCAGGCAAGTGGTCCCGTCCCGTCCTCCACGTGTTCCCCGAAGTACCGCTGTCCCCAGGGGAGATGACGTGGAGGACGGGACTATCAGCAGCGGCAGCGAGAGGGGGATGGACATTGGCAGCTGAAAACATTGATTTTTCCCTCTCGCTGCCGCCGCTGGTAGTCCCGTCCTCCACGTGTTCCCCGAAGTACCACTGTCCCCAGTGTGCACGCACAGGGGAGATGATGTGGAGGACGGGACTATCAGCGGCGGCGGGCAGCGAGAGGGAAAAATCAATGTTTTCAGCTGCCAACGTCCATCCCCCTCTAACTGCCGCCGCTGATAGTCCCGTCCTCCCCGTGTTCCCCGAAGTACCGCGGTCCCCGCACAGGGGAGATGATGGACCCCTCTCACCGCCACCGCCGCCGCCGCTGAAAGTCCCGGGCTCCACGCTCCTGCCGCCGGCTCCACGCTCCTGCCGCCGGCTCCACGCTCCTGCCGCCGGCTCCACGCTCCTGCCGCCGGCCGGCTCCACGCTCCTGCCGCCGGCCGGCTCCACGCTCCTGCCGCCGGCTCCACGCTCCTGCCGCCGGCTCAACGCTGTAGCGCGATCAGCTGAGCTGTCAGAGGTTACTCGCGGCCACCGCTGGATTCGGCGGTGGCCGCGGGTAACCTCGGTGACAGCTCAGCTGATCGCGCGGCTGTCTTCATTAGCTGCGTGGAGGTGACCGGAGCGGCGGTGTCTGCTGCTCCGGTCACCTCCATGCAGCACTGCTGGAAGCGACGCTGGAGCATGCTGGATTACGCCGGACATGGAGGGTTTGTCGGGGTTAATAAATTGGTGATGAGGGAATGTGTTTGTGTTTTTTATTTCTAATAAAGGATTTTTGTGTGTTTATTTACTGTAATTTACAGATTAATCATGGAGGGTGTCTCATAGACGCCTGACATGATTAATCTAGGACTTATTGGCAGCTATGGGCTTCTAATAACTCCTTATTACCCCGATTTGCCAACGCACCAGGGTAAATCGGGAAGAGCCGGGTACAGCCCCAGAACTGTCGCATATAATGTATGCGCAATTCTGGGCGGCTGCTGACTGATATTGTTAGGCTGGGGGGCTCCCCATAACGTGGGGCTCCCCATCCTGAGAATACCAGCCTTCAGCCGTATGGCTTTATCTGGCTGGTTTTAAAATTGGGGGGACCGCACGCCGGTTTTTTTAATTATTTATTTATTTCTAATTTTTTTTTTTTCCAATTCAACAAGCTTTATGGGCTTGTTTGAACTGAAAAATACATGAAACAATTGTTGACAAAAACTGCAGCCAAAAACGCACCAAAAAAGCAGCAAAAAATGCACCAAAAAAGCACCTACATTTTTTGTGACATTTCCAGGCTCTCTCTGACAAGGTGCAGTTTTGGCTGCAGTTTTGGCTGCAGTTTGTGAACACGAAAAAGAAGCAGCGTGCGCATGTAGCCTTTAGCGTGAAAGTCCCGCTGTATCCGGGATGGTTGGGAGGTATGCAGATACACACACAGCAGATCGCAGATATACACAGCAGATCACACACAGCAGATCGCAGGCACGCACAGCCATCACAGATACACACATCCGATCGCAGACACACACAGCCGGTCACAGATACACACAGCAGATCGCAGGCACGCACAGCCATCACAGATACACACATCCGATAACAGGCTCACACAGCCGATCACAGATACACACATCCGAACGCAGACACACACAGCCGATCACAGAAAAACACAGCCGATCGCAGACACTCACATCACATCACATCACATCCAGCACTTACGGCAGCAGAGAATGAGAGCAAGTCACGTGTCCGGGCCGCAGGTCCTGTTCGTCGCGCTGCACCGCACTGCCTCTCAGGATTCTCCCAGCGAGAAGAGATCGGTGTCACTGGATGAGGTGAGTGTGTATGCGATCCAATGTGTGTGCGATCCGATGTTTGTGTGTGTGTGTGTGTGTGTGTGTGATTTGTTGTTTGCGTGTGAGCCGATGTTTGTGTGTGCGATCAGATTATGTGTGCGATATGACTGTGTGCGATCCGATGTTTGTGTGTGAGATCTGATTGTGTGTGTGTGTGTGTGAGCTGATGTGTGTGGGTGCGTGTGTGTGTGAGGGAGCATAATACATTACAGATATGACACAAAGTACATTATACTCACATCCAGTTACTTCCTGGGCGCCAGGAGTTCAGTGGAGCTTTAGTAGCAGAATCTCTGGCAGTGAAGGCACCCCTCCCCATCTCTCTGGTGAGGAAGGGAGCAGACAGGACACAGAGCCCAGAGGAGGGCAGGGCGCCTTCTGCTGGAGCCTGTGCTGCGCGGGAGAACACAGGATGCAGTACCCAGAGCAGTGAAGGGCGCCCTCTGCTGGAGCCTGTGGACCGAACGAGCAGCAAAGTGAAAGTGAATTGCTCTCCCTGGGCGCCCCCTCTGCATTCTACCGGCCGATGCCCTGTGCGACCGCACCACTCGCACATAGGTAAAGCCGGCTATGACTGGGTGCATGATAAATCTCTGTCTGTGACTATAGATGGCTTGTGTGTTACACTTGGGGCAGGACGGGGCCAAGACTGGATGTAATGATCATGGGAAGCTGGTAACAGCTCCGGAGATTTCTTAGGTGGGATCTTTCTGATGTTACATCGTCATCTTCTCCCCATTCAGGTCCCTACAATATTGGATCCTCTCAGTTCTTCTATATAAGAGAATCTTCCTGATTGACCCTTCAAGGATGGATAGGGACAGGGACAAGATGGCAGAGAGGATATTACACCTCACCCTAGAGATCCTCATTCGGCTTACTGGAGAGGTCAGAGATTCTGATGACGTCACATTACATCATTCTTATCTATGGGAATAACAGATGGACAGAACTGGAGAGGTGAGGACTCTGGAAATGTCTGTAGTGAGATTTATTAATGTGTCTCTCCATAACCAGGATTACACAGTAGTGAAGAAGACCTCTAGTGAGCGCTGTCAGGCCCCTGTGTCTGAGGGATGGGGAAGACCTCTGAGCCCAATCTCGTGGCCTCCACCTCACCCCCTGATACATGAGGACATCGATGAGCAGAAGATCCTAGAACTCACCTACAAGATGATTGAGCTGCTGACTGGAGAGGTGACACTGCTGGGAATGCTGGGACATTATACAGTAACGCTATGAAGGGATCGGGGGATGACGGTATCATTGTATGTGTCAGGTTCCTATAAGGTGTCAGGATGTCACCGTCTATTTCTCCATGGAGGAGTGGGAGTATTTAGAAGAACACAAAGGTCTGTACAAGGACGTCATGATGGAGGTTCCCCAGCCCCTCAC